>NC_034182.2:45081600-45156600 GCF_002021735.2 Oncorhynchus kisutch
AGTGTTAACACACACACACACCACAGTGTTAACACACACACACACACAGTGTTAACACACACACACACACACACAGTGTTAACACAACACACACACACAGTGTTAACCACACACACACACACACAGTGTTAACACACCACACACACACACACACACACTGTTAACACACACAGAGTGTTAACACACACACCACTGTTAACACACACACAGTGTTAACCACAACACACACTGTTAACACACACACAGAGTGTTAACACACACACACACACAGTGTTAACACACACACACACACACAACACACACACACAGAGTGTTAACACACACACACAGTGTTAACACACACACGGTTAACACAGACTGTTAACACACACACACACACACACACACCACACAGACTGTTAACACACACACACCTGTTAACACACACACACACACACACTGTTAACACACACACTGTTAACACACACACACACACACACACACTGTAACACACACACACACACACACTGTTAACACACACACACACACACACACTGTTAACACCACACACACACACTGTTAACACACACACACACACACACACACCACTGTTACACACACCACACACACACTGTTAACACACACACACCACACTGTTAACACACACACACACACACACACACACACACACACACACACACACACACACACTGTTAACACACACACACAACACACACACACACAACACACACACACACACACACACTGTTAACACACACACACACACACACACACACACACTGTTAACACATACCCACACTGTTAACGCACACACACACTTAACACACACACACACACTGTTAACACACACACACACACACACACTGTTAACACACACACACACTGTTAACACACACACACACACTGTTAACACACACACACACACACACACTGTTAACACACACACACACACACAGACTTAACACACACACACAGTTAATACACTGTTAACACATACACACTATTAACACACACACACACACACACATTGTTACCTGTATCAGTCAGTAGTCTGTAACAGGTGAAGCCCACAGTAGAGGTGAGGTAACAACAGAAGTTGTCAGGTCTCAGTCTGATATCGCAGTAGTTCCTGTACGTCGTCTCCTAGGAAACACAACACATGCTGATGTCATTCACTATAGAAGTTCCAAACACCTTTCTGCTTCCTGGTATCCCTGGTATTGGGGTCCCTGGTATTGGGGTCCCTGGTATTGGGGTCCCTGGTATTGGGGTCCCTGGTGTTGGGGTCCCTGGTATTGGGGTCCCTGTACGATCAACCTGGACTCAAGTCAGCTGATGTCTATAGCTCCCTGTGTGTGTGTACCGTGATGGTGTGTGTGTGTGTGTGTACCGTGATGGTGTGTGTGTACCGTGATGGTGTGTGTGTGTGTGTGTGTACCGTGATGGTGTGTGTGTACCGTGATGGTGTGTGTTTGTGTACCGTGATGGTGTGTGTGTGTGTACCGTGATGGTGGTGTGTGTGTGTACCGTGGTGGTGTGTGTGTGTACCGTGATGGTGTGTGTGTACCGTGATGGTGTGTGTGTACCGTGATGGTGTGTGTGTGTGTGTGTACCGTGATGGTGGTGTGTGTGTGTTCCGTGGTGGATGTGTGTATGTGTACTGTGATGGTGTGTGTGTGTGCACTGTAGTGTGTGTGTACCGTGGTGTGTGTGCTCCGTGGTGTGTGTGTTCCGTGGTGTGTGTGTTCCGTGGTGTGTGTGTTCCGTGGTGTGTGTGTTCCCGTGGTGTGTGTGTACCGTGGTGTGTGTGTTCCGTGGTGTGTGTGTTCCCGTGGTGTGTGTGTTCCGTGGTGTGTGTGTTCCGTGGTGTGTGTGTTCCGTAGTGTGTGTGTTCCGTGGTGTGTGTGTTCTGTGGTGTGTGTGTACCGTGGTGTTCTTGCTGCGGCAGTAGGAGCTCCAGGGTTGTGGTTCCAGGAGGAGAATGCCACCTGGTCGTAGGTGTGTATAGATCTGTCTGAACATTCTGACCACGCCCCCGTCGCCACCGTGCAGTTGGACCCACTTGGTCACGCCCAGACACAGGATGACATCATATCCTGCGGTGAGGTCGTCACCATGGGGACATAGTTCTCGGTCCTCCATGTAATCACCCTAGGAAACAGACAAGGGTAGGAACACACTGGTAAAACTGTGGTGTTAAGGATTGGGGAGGGGAAGCTGACGTGGTGTTAAGGATTGGGGAGGGGAAGCTGATGCTACATACCGAGTGGAAACGTCACCACAAGGCAAGGTAACAGTGCCAACCTAAAGAGTAGGGGTTAGAGAGTAGAGAGTAGGGGTTAGAGAGTAGAGAGTAGGGGTTAGAGAGTAGAGAGTAGGGGTTAGAGAGTAGAGTAGGGGTTAGAGAGTAGGGGTTAGAGAGTAGAGAGCAGGGGTTAGAGAGTAGAGAGTAGGGGCTAGAGAGTAGAGAGTAGGGGTTAGAGAGTAGAGAGTAGGGAGTAGAGAGTAGGGGTTAGAGAGTAGAGAGTAGGGGTTAGAGTGTAGAGAGTAGGGGTTAGAGAGTAGAGGTTAGAGAGTAGAGAGTAGGGGTTAGAGAGTAGGGGTTAGAGAGTAGGGGTTAGAGTGTAGAGTGTAGGGGTTAGAGAGTAGGGGTTAGAGAGTAGAGGTTAGAGAGTAGAGAGTAGGGGCTAGAGAGTAGAGTGTAGGGGATAGAGAGTAGAGAGTAGCGGTTAGAGAGTAGAGAGTAGTGGTTAGAGAGTAGAGAGTAGGGGCTAGAGAGTAGAGAGTAGGGGTTAGAGAGTAGGGGTTAGAGAGTAGTGGCTAGAGAGTAGAGAGTAGGGCTTAGAGAGTAGGGGTTAGAGAGTAGAGAGTAGGGGTTAGAGAGTAGGGGTTAGAGAGTAGAGAGTTGGGGTTAGAGAGTAGTGGCTAGAGAGTAGAGAGTAGGGGTTAGAGAGTTGGTGTTAGAGAGTAGAGAGTAGGGGTTAGAGAGTAGGGGTTAGAGAGTAGTGGCTAGAGAGTAGAGAGTAGGGGTTAGAGAGTAGGGGCTAGAGAGTAGAGAGTAGGGGTTAGAGAGTAGAGAGTAGGGGTTAGAGAGTAGAGAGTAGTGGTTAGAGAGTAGAGAGTAGGGGTTAGAGAGTAGAGAGTAGGGGTTAGAGAGTAGAGAGTAGGGGTTAGAGATAGAGAGTAGGGGTTAGAGAGTAGAGAGTAGGGGTTGGAGATAGAGAGTAGGGTTAGAGAGTAGAGAGTAGGGGTTAGAGAGTAGGGAGTAGGGGTTAGAGAGTAGAGAGTAGGGGTAAGAGAGTAGGGGGTTAGATAGTAGAGAGTAGGGGTAAGAGAGTAGGGGTTAGAGATTAGAGAGTAAGGGTTTGAGAGTAGAGAGTAGGGGTAAGAGAGTAGAGAGTAGGGGTTAGAGAGTAGGGGTTAGAGAGTAGAGAGTATAGATAAGAGAGTAGGGGTTAGAGAGTAGAGAGTAGGGGTTAGAGAGTAGAGAGTAGGGGTTAGAGAGTAGAGAGTAGGGGTTTGAGAGTAGAGAGTAGGGGTTAGAGAGTAGAGAGTAGGGGTTAGAGAGTAGAGAGTAGGGATAGAGAGTATAGATAAGAGAGTAGGGGTTAGAGAGTAGAGAGTAGGGGTTAGAGAGTAGAGAGTAGGGGTTTGAGAGTAGAGAGTAGGGGTTAGAGAGTAGAGAGTAGGGGTTAGAGAGTAGAGAGTAGGGGTTTGAGAGTAGAGAGTAGGGGTTAGAGAGTAGAGGTAAGAGAGTAGGGGTTAGAGAGTAGAGAGTAGGGGTTAGAGAGTAGAGGTAAGAGAGTAGTGGCTAGAGAGTAGAGAGTAGTGGTTGGAGAGTAGGGGTTAGAGAGTAGGGGTTAGAGAGTAGAGAGTAGTGAGTAGAGAGTAGCGGTTGGAGATTAGGGGTTGGAGAGTAGGGGTTGGAGAGTAGGGGTTGGAGAGTAGGGGTTGGAGAGTAGGGGTTGGAGAGTAGGGGTTGGAGAGTAGGGGTTGGAGAGTAGGGGTTGGAGAGTAGCGGTTGGAGATTCGGGGTTGGAGAGTAGGGGTTAGAGAGTAGTGGTTGGAGAGTAGGGGTTGGAGAGTAGGGGTTAGAGAGTAGGGGTTAGAGAGTAGGGGTTAGAGAGTAGCGGTTGGAGATTAGGGGTCAGGAGGTAGATTTGGGATAGGGTGTCAGTATATATCAGAGAAGTAAACAGACTTGATGGAAATAAACATTACAGAGCTCTGCAACACTATCTGATTGAGAGAGATAGAGGCAGTAACGCAGAAGAACAGTAGAGGTTAGAGAGTAGGGGTTAGAGAGTAGGGGTCAGGAGGTAGAAATAAACATTACAGAGCTCTGCAACACTATCTGATTGAGAGAGATAGAGGCAGTAACGCAGAAGAACAACTCTTTCTAACTTTATGTTTGTTAAGAGTGAAATTAACGAGATGAAATTAGTCAAATGGTACAATTGAAGATCAATACAGGAGGAAAGGATTGACAGAGAGTGTGAGTTAAAAGACCTGTCTAGATAGCTACATTCATATTGTCAATTAGCTTACTGGCTAGCTCCAACTGTTTTACTGGTAGTAACCATAGCAACATGGCCACTGAGGCAGCTAGCAGCGCTAGCAGAGACTGAGAGACTTCCTCCCCGTTTTGTTCTTGGAATTTCCAGTCCAAATCAAATCAGAGAAAGGAAGAATCAACGTTAACAACAGAATTCAGAGGGAGAACCCAGTTTGCTGACTGCTCACACAACAGGACTGTTACAAACCTGTTATTTGACACAGACCACACTACTGTAACCAGGCATTTCAGCCAGGGCAGTGGGGCTGCACTCAGCTCTGTTGTGCAGGACTTCCCCACCCTGGGATAGATGGAGGAAACCAAAAAGGACAGCACCCCGACCTCTCCCCTCAGGCACCACCAGCAGCAACCCAGACCCACACAACAGGTCTGTCCTCCCCCCTGCCTGCCTACCAACACCAGAGCCATGACCACCTCCAGACTGCTGAGAGACAGGCTGGCTCTGTTAGAGGTATGGGTTACTGAGCTGAAGGAGCACCCCCCACCCCTCTCCCCAGCTACACCACCTCCAGACTGCTGAGAGACAGGCTGGCTCTGTTAGAGGTATGGGTTACTGAGCTGAAGGAGCACCCCCCCCTCTCCCCAGCTACACCACCTCCAGACTGCTGAGAGACAGGCTGGCTCTGTTAGAGGTATGGGTTACTGAGCTGAAGGAGCAGCCCCCCCCTCCATGTACACAGACCCTGTGTACCCCAACCACAGACACCCCTCCATGTACACAGACCCTGTGTACCCCAACCACAGACACCCCTCCATGTACACAGACCCTGTGTACCCCAACCACAGAAACCCCTCCATGTACACAGACCCTGTGTACCCCAACCACAGACCCTGTGTACCCCAACCACAGACCCTGTGTACCCCAACCACAGACCCTGTGTACCCCAACCACAGACCCTGTGTACCCCATCCACAGACCCTGTGTACCCCATCCACAGACCCTGTGTACCCCAACCACAGACCCTGTGTACCCCAACCACAGACCCTGTGTACCCCAACCACAGACCCTGTGTACCCCAACCACAGACCCTGTGTACCCCAACCACAGACCCTGTGTACCCCAACCACAGACCCTGTGTAAAGGAAACACTGTTCTCCTGCCACGAGGTGCCCAAAAAACACAGGATGCACTCCACATCCTGTCCCAGCCTGACTTTGGCACAGCAGGCCACATTATTATTCACACCGGCACCTACAACCTGTGAGAGGAGCAGGAGAGAGTAGGCAGCCTGGTCAACAGAGTAGCAGAGAGGGCCTCTACCAGACTGGACCGGGCCCAGTCTACTACCCCACACCAGAACCCCACCTCTACCAGACTGGACCGGGCCCAGTCTACTACCCCACACCAGAACCCCACCTCTACCAGACTGGACCGGGCCCAGTCTACTACCCCACAACAGACCCCCACCTCTACCAGACTGGACCGGGCCCAGTCTACTACCCCACACCAGACCCCCACCTCTACCAGACTGGATCAGGCCCAGTCTATTACCCCACACCAGTCTACTACCCCACACCAGTCTAAAATACAGTAACTACTGAGTTGTTCAGAGAGATAAACAGCACAGTCGAAAATACAGTAACTACTGAGTTGTTCAGAGAGATGAACAAGACAGTCCAAAATACAGTAACTGAGTTGTTCAGAGAGATGAACAAGACAATCCAAAATACAGTAACTGAGTTGTTCAGAGAGATAGAGATGAACAAGACAATCCAAAATACAGTAACTGAGTTGTTCAGAGAGATAGAGATGAACAAGACAATCCAAAATACAGTAACTGAGTTGTTCAGAGAGATAGAGATGAACAAGACAGTCCAAAATACAGTAACTGAGTTGTTCAGAGAGATAGAGATGAACAAGACAGTCCAAAATACAGTAACTGAGTTGTTCAGAGAGATAGAGATGAACAAGACAGTCCAAAATACAGTAACTGAGTTGTTCAGAGAGATAGAGATGAACAAGACAGTCCAAAATACAGTAACTGAGTTGTTCAGAGAGATAGAGATGAACAAGACAGTCCAAAATACAGTAACTGAGTTGTTCAGAGAGATAGAGATGAACAAGACAGTCCAAAATACAGTAACTGAGTTGTTCAGAGAGATAGAGATGAACAAGACAGTCCAAAATACAGTAACTGAGTTGTTCAGAGAGATAGAGATGAAATAGACAGTCCAAAATACAGTAACTGAGTTGTTCAGAGAGATGAACAAGACAGTCCAAAATACAGTAACTGAGTTGTTCAGAGAGATGAACAAGACAGTCCAAAATACAGTAACTGAGTTGTTCAGAGAGATGAACAAGACAGTCCAAAATGCAGTAACTGAGTTGTTCAGAGAGATAGAGATGAACAAGACAGTCCAAAATACAGTAACTGAGTTGTTCAGAGAGATAGAGATGAACAAGACAATCCAAAATACAGTAACTACTGAGTTGTTCAGAGAGATAGAGATGAACAAGACAGTCCAAAATACAGTAACTGAGTTGTTCAGAGAGATGAACAAGACAGTCCAAAATACAGTAACTGAGTTGTTCAGAGAGATAGAGATGAACAAGACAGTCCAAAATACAGTAACTGAGTTGTTCAGAGAGATAGAGATGAACAAGACAGTCCAAAATACAGTAACTGAGTTGTTCAGAGAGATAGAGATGAACAAGACAGTCCAAAATACAGTAACTGAGTTGTTCAGAGAGATGAACAAGACAGTCCAAAATACAGTAACTGAGTTGTTCAGAGAGATGAACAAGACAGTCCAAAATACAGTAACTGAGTTGTTCAGAGAGATGAACAAGACAGTCCAAAATACAGTAACTGAGTTGTTCAGAGAGATGAACAAGACAGTCCAAAATGCTTTCTTGATGTATTGGAGGAGCTGTTAAATCTCACTCAATCATCCTGTCCTCTGAGGACCTCCGCTCAGCTGCGCTGGTCCTGCTGTTGGGCCCTGTGGAGTGGAGGGGAGCCAGTTCTGGGCCCTGGGTTGTCCTCTCTGGTCTGGTGTGGGGTAGTAGGCTGGGGCCGGTCCAGCCTGATGGAGGTGGGGGTCTGGTGTGGGGTAGTAGACTGGGCCCGGTCCAGCCTGATGGAGGTGGGGGTCTGGTGTGGGGTAGTAGACTGGGCCCGGTCTGGTAGAGGTGGCAAAGCTCAGGTGGTGGGTGGGGACTGTGGGGTGCGCTGGGTCTTACCCCTGCTCTCTAGCCCCTACTCTCTACTCCCTAACCCCTACTCTCTACTCTCTAACCCCTACTCTCTACTCTCTAACCCCTACTCTCTAACCCCTACTCTCTACTCTCTAACCCCTACTCTCTACTCTCTAACCCCTACTCTCTACTCTCTAACCCCTACTCTCTACTCTCTAGCCCCTAATCCCTAGCCCCTACCCTCTACTCTCTAACCCCTACTCTCTACTCTCTAACCACTACTCTCTAGCCCCTAATCTCTACTCTCTAACCACTACTCTCTACTCTCTAGCCCCTCCTCTCTAGCCTCTACTCTCTACTCTCTAACCCCTACTCTCTACTCTCTAGCCCCTACCCTCTAACCCCTACTATCTACACTCTAGCCCCTACTCTCTACACTCTAGCCCCTACTCTCTACTCTCTAGCCCCTAATCTCTAGCTCCTACTCTCTAGCCCCTCATCTCTAGCTCCTACCCTCTAGCCCCTCATCTCTAGCCCCTAATCTCTAGCTCCTACTCTCTAGCCCCTAATCTCTAGCCCCTACCCTCTACTCTTTAGGCTCTAAACTCTAACCCCTACCCTCTAGCCCCTAATCTCTACCCTCTAGCCCCTACTCTCTAGCCCCTAAACTCTAGCCCCTAAACTCTACTCTCTAACCCCTACTCTCTAACCCCTACACTCTAGCCCCTACTCTCTAGCCCCTAACCCCTACTCTCTAGCCCCTACTCCCTACACTCTAGCCCCTACTCTACCCTCTAGCCCCTACTCTCTACTCTCTAGCCCCTACTCTCTAGCCCCTACTCTCTACACTCTAGCCCCTACTCTCTACACTCTAGCCCCTACTCTCTAGCCCCTACTCTCTACACTCTAGCCCCTACTCTCTACTCTCTAGCCCCTACTCTCTAACCCCTACACTCTAGCCCCTACTCTCTACTCTCTAGCCCCTACTATCTAGCCCCTACTCTCTACTCTCTAGCCCCTACTATCTAGCCCCTACTCTCTACACTCTAGCCCCTACTCTCTACACTCTAGCCCCTACTCTCTACACTCTAGCCCCTACTCTCTACACTCTAGCCCCTACTCTCTAACCCCTACACTCTAGCCCCTACTCTCTACTCTCTAGCCTCTACACTCTAGCCCCTACTCTCTACACTCTAGCCCCTACTCTCTAGCTCCTACTCTCTAGCCCCTAATCTCTAGCTCACAACTCTCTAGCCCCTAATCTCTAGCCCCGACCCTCTAGCCCCTAATCTCTAGCTCCTACCCTCTAGCCCCTAATCTCTAGCTCCTACTCTCTAGCCCCTAATCTCTAGCTCCTACTATCTAGCCCCTAATCTCTAGCTCCTACTCTCTAGCCCCTAATCTCTAGCTCCTACTCTCTAGCCCCTAATCTCTAGCTCCTACTCTCTAGCCCCTAATCTCTAGCTCCTACTCTCTAGCCCCTAATCTCTAGCTCCTACTCTCTACTCTCTAGCCCCTACTCTCTAGCCCCTACTCTCTACACTCTAGCCCCTACTCTCTAGCTCCTACTCTCTAGCCCCTAATCTCTAGCTCCTACTCTCTACTCTCTAGACCCTACTCTCTACTCTCTAGCCCCTACTCTCTACTCTCTAGCCCCTACTCTCTACTCTCTAGCCCCTACTCTCTACTCTCTAGCCCCTACTCTCTAGCCCCTACTCTCTAGCCCCTACTCTCTAGCTCCTACACTCTAGCCCCTACTCTCTAGCTCCTACTCTAGCCCCTAATCTCTAGCTCCTACTCTAGCCCCTACTCTCTAGCCCCTACTCTCTAGCCCCTAATCTCTAGCCCCTAATCTCTAGCCCCTAATCTCTAGCCCCTAATCTCTAGCCCCTAATCTCTAGCTCCTACCCTCTAGCCCCTAATCTCTAGCTCCTACTCTCTAGCCCCTAATCTCTAGCTCCTACTCTCTAGCCCCTAATCTCTAGCTCCTACTCTCTAGCTCCTACTCTCTAGCTCCTACTCTCTAGCCCCTAATCTCTAGCTCCTACTCTCTAGCCCCTAATCTCTAGCTCCTACTCTCTAGCCCCTAATCTCTAGCTCCTACTCTCTAGCCCCTAATCTCTAGCCCCTACTCTCTAGCTCCTAATCTCTAGCCCCTACTCTCTAGCCCCTAATCTCTAGCTCCTACTCTCTAGCCCCTAATCTCTAGCTCCTACTCTCTAGCCCCTAATCTCTAGCCCCTACTCTCTAGCCCCTACTCTCTAGCTCCTACTCTCTAGCTCCTACTCTCTAGCCCCTAATCTCTAGCTCCTACTCTCTACTCTCTAACCCCTACTCTCTAGACCCTACTCTCTACTCTCTAGCTCCTACTCTCTACTCTCTAGCCCCTACTCTCTAGACCCTACTCTCTACTCTCTAGCCCCTACTCTCTAGACCCTACTCTCTAGACCCTACTCTCTAACCCCTACTCCTGTTGATCACTCAGCAGCACTCAGCTGATCACTCAGCAGTTAGTATATTTTGGACTGTCCTGTTGATCACTCTTAACAACTCAGTAGCTACTGTCTTTCTGACTGCTATTCTTTCTTTCTGCAACATGAAATCACTATCAGTTAACATGTGGAACATTCAGGGCCTAAACTCATCAACCTATCAGTTAACATGTGGGACATTCAGGGCCTAAACTCATCAACCTTTGGACTGAAGAGTTTAGCACTGGAGTTTACGAGAAAATGGTCAAGATGTTGACGTCATCATTCTGCAGGAGACATGGTGTAAGGCTGACGGTGTCACTCACTGTCCCACAGGCTACAGAGAGGTCACTGTCCCACAGGCTACAGAGAGGTCACTGTCCCACAGGCTACAGAGAGGTCACTGTCCCACAGGCTACAGAGAGGTCACTGTCCCACAGGCTACAGAGAGGTCACTGTCCCACAGGCTACAGAGAGGTCACTGTCCCACAGGCTACAGAGAGGTCACTGTCCCACAGGCTACAGAGAGGTCACTGTCCCACAGGCTACAGAGAGGTCACTGTCCCACAGGCTACAGAGGAACTTGTGCCATCACAGAAATACAGCTCTGTCAATAAAAGTGTCTGATCAGCCGAATTACATTGTTCCTCAAAAGAACAGACATGGAAACAACCACACATTCACAGCCCAGTAAGCTGTACAACACCAGACATTCACAGCCCAGTAAGCTGTACAACATCACACATTCACAGCCCAGTCAGCTGTACAACATCAGACAGTCACAGCCCAGTAAGCTGTACAACATCAGACATTCACAGCCCAGTCAGCTGAACAACACCAGACATTCACAGCCCAGTAAGATGTACAACATCAGACATTCACAGCCCAGTAAGCTGTACAACATCAGACATTCACAGCCCAGTAAGATGTACAACATCAGACATTCACAGCCCAGTAATCTGAACAACATCAGACATTCACAGCCCAGTAAGATGTACAACATCAGACATTCACAGCCCAGTAATCTGAACAACATCAGACATTCACAGCCCAGTAAGATGTACAACATCAGACATTCACAGCCCAGTCAGCTGTACAACATCAGACATTCATACAGATGGGCCCAAAACAGCACAAAAGATACCAGACTGCAACCTGTAACCAAAATATCCAAACACTTTCCGGACACCACATTCACTCACAGTAAAGAAGGCATCAATCTAGCAGTAAAAACATCAACTATATATTCAGGCAAAACGGCTAAAGAAGCAGAACTGAAATTGAGCAAAAACAAACCAGAGTCATGTTGGACACCGAAAAAGATGGCGATTAGAGATCTCCTAATACCCTCATGTAAATACTGACGGCAGTACTTTAGAGATCTAACACCCTCATGTAAATACTGATGGCAGTACTTTAGAGATCTAATACCCTCATGTAAATACTGATGGCAGTACTTTAGAGATCTAATACCCTCATGTAAATACTGACGGCAGTACTTTAGAGATCTGAGGGACAGAGGTTTCTACAGTGGAGGGTGGATGGATGGGGCAGAGGGACAGGTTTCTACAGTGGAGGATGGATGGATGGGGCAGAGGGACAGGTTTCTACCGTGGAGGGAGGATAGATGGGGCAGAGGGACAGGTTTCTACCGTGGAGGATGGATGGATGGGGCAGAGGGACAGGTTTCTACAGTGGAGGATGGATGGATGGGGCAGAGGGACAGGTTTCTACAGTAGAGGGTGGATGGATGGGGCAGAGGGACAGGTTTCTACAGTGGAGGATGGATGGATGGGGCAGAGGGACAGGTTTCTACAGTGGAGGATGGATGGATGGGGCAGAGGGACAGGTTTCTACAGTGGAGGATGGATGGATGGGGCAGAGGGACAGGTTTCTACAGTGGAGGGTGGATGGATGGGGCAGAGGGACAGGTTTCTACAGTGGAGGGTGGATGGATGGGGCAGAGGGACAGGTTTCTACAGTGGAGGATGGATGGGGCAGAGGGACAGGTTTCTACAGTGGAGGATGGATGGGGCAGAGGGACAAGTTTCTACAGTGGAGGATGGATGATGGGGCAGAGGGACAGGTTTCTACAGTAGAGGATGGATGGATGGATGGGGCAGAGCGACAGGTTTCTACAGTGGAGGATGGATGGATGGATGGGGCAGAGGGACAGGTTTCTACAGTGGAGGATGGATGGGGCAGAGGGACAGGTTTCTACAGTGGAGGGTGGATGGATGGGGCAGAGGGACAGGTTTCTACAGTGTAGGGAGGATGGATGGAGCAGAGGGACAGGTTTCTACAGTGGAGGATGGATGGATGGGGCAGAGGGGCAGGTTTCTACAGTGGAGGATGGATGGGGCAGACCACAGGCACATCGCAGCTTATCCATGCCTGACGGTTCTCATCTGCTTCCTACGATCTATAGCCTGGGACGAGGTACTGGGTGGCGTTCAGGGGGAAGCGGCTGTCTTTAGTCCCTGTCTTTAGTCCCTGTCTTTAGTCCCTGTCCAAGGAACTGGCCAAGAAACAACTACACGAGAAGAACGTCAGGCACACACTGGCATTCCCAGCCACCCTGCTCTTTACTTGGTAGGGAAATCAAATGAGGACAGCGTGGAGGCAGTTCTTGCTAGATCAAGGCGTTTGACCTAGATAAAGACGGAGAGACAAGGTCAAATACAAGTTCAATTGTAGGCCGTTTACTACACAATGAAGGTAGCCTATGCGTTTGCGGAACTCTGGGGAATGTTGCTAGTTCAATATGAAGAGGATGTGCTCACCAAGGGATGTAGGAGGCTGTACCAGATGTTACATTGTACCATTTATTATTTGAAATGGAAAACTTGGCAAAGCATTGGGGCAAACGGGAAGCTGGGCAAACGGCTTTCATCTATCCTTCCAACGGGACATGATCGACAAAGGACACAGTGGTTTCTCTTTCACGGTTTATTCTGCAAATACATTACTGTAAAGAACATAGAATTGAGAGAGAGAGAGATGAGGGAGGGAGGGAGGGAGGGAAAGAGAGGAAGAAAGAGAGGAGGGGAGAGAGAGCGAGAGAAGGTGAAAGTTAAAGGTTCACTGTGCAACTCTGGGATTAGAGGTCAGAGGTCACACATTCCACACCGGTGACAAACACCCCCTGAGCTACAAAGGAAAATATTGACATGATCACATCGTACACACACACACACACCTACCAAACAGCAACCACGTCAAAACACACCCTCACAAAACGTCTAGAGCGCAAGGATGTAGCTGCTAGCACAACTGGCAGAATAACAAGGAGTGAGAAAAAGAGAGAGAGGCCAGTTGGCAGAGGGAAAGAGGAAGTCTGGACTAGTGGGAGCAGCGTTGGCTAGGTTACTTTCTAAATGTAATCCGTTAGTTACTAGTTACCTGTCCAAAATGATAAAATCAGTCATTTTTCAGTCAGTGACATTTGGATTTCTTTCCCCTGAAGAGGTAGAAGACACAAAGGATCCATCAAATGCATTTGCTGTGTCATCACAGTAGTCTCTGATTGGTGGTCATCATAGTAGTCTCTGATTGGTGGTCATCATTTGGTGTCATCATAGTATTCTCTGATTGGTGGTCATCATTTGGTGTGTCATCATAGTGGTCTCATAGTCTGATTGGTCAGACTCGCTCAGGTGGAACAAACTGGAAGATAAATGGTGCAGGAGGGGATGGCTGCCATTTTACGGGCTCCTAACCAGCTGTGCTATTTTGTTAGCTATTTTGCATTGTTTGTAACTTAGTTTGTACATAATGTTGCTGGTATTGCCTCTTATTACCGAAAAGAGCTTCTGGACATCAGAACAGTGATTACTCACCTCAAACTGGACAAATATTTTTTCTTTAATGAGTCTGACGTGAAGGATATACTGCTTCTCAGAGGCCCAAATCCCCGTCATTCACGTGAAGAAAAGACGGAGGTACAGGGGGCGGAGGTCAGGGTGAGGATTCGTCGGCGAGTGGGTAAACTGCCTCTACCACTCTATTGGCCACCGTACAATCACTGGAGAATAAACTGGATGATCTACGATCGAGACGATCCTACCAACAGGACATTAAAAACTGTAATATCTTATGTTTCACTGAGTCGTGGCTGAACGACGACACGGATAATATAGAGCTGGCTGCGTTTTCAGGACATCGAAGCTACGTCTGGTAAGACGAGGGGTGGGGGGGGGGGGTCTATTTGTCAAAAACAGCTGGTGCGCGATGTCTAATATTAAAGAAGTCTCGAGGTATTGCTCGCCTGAGGTAGAGTACCTTATGATAAGCTGTAGACCACACAATCTATCAAGAGAGTTTATCAGTGGTTCCCATACTTCTTAATGTCCCGTACCCCTTCAAACATTCAACCTCCAGCTGCGTACCCCCTCGAGCACCAGGGTCAGCGCACTCTCAAATGTTGTTTTTTACCATCAGTAAAAAAGCCTGCCACACACACACACACACACTATACGATACATTTCTTAAACAGAAGAATGTGTGTGAGTTTGTCACAACCCGGCTCGTGGGAAGTGACAAAGAGCTCTTATAGGACCAATACGCACAAATTATAATATAATAATAATCAATCATTTTGCTCTTTATTTAACCATCTTACATATAAAACCTTATTTGTTCATCAACTTGTAAATAACTCACCACAGGTTATTGAGAAGGGTGTGAATAACTCACCACAGGTTAATGAGAAGGGTGTGAATAACTCACCACAGGTTAATGAGAAGGGTGTGAATAACTCACCACAGGTTAATGAGAAGGGTGTGAATAACTCACCACAGGTTAATGAGAAGGGTGTGAATAACTCACCACAGGTTAATGAGAAGGGTGTAAATAACTCACCACAGGTTAATGAGAAGGGTGTGAATAACTCACCACAGGTTAATGAGAAGGGTGTGAATAACTCACCACAGGTTAATGAGAAGGGTGTGAATAACTCACCACAGGTTAATGAGAAGGGTGTGAATAACTCACCACAGGTTAATGAGAAGGGTGTGAATAACTCACCACAGGTTAATGAGAAGGGTGTGAATAACTCACCACAGGTTAATGAGAAGGGTGTGAATAACTCACCACAGGTTAATGAGAAGGGTGTGAATAACTCACCACAGGTTAATGAGAAGGGTGTGAATAACTCACCACAGGTTAATGAGAAGGGTGTGAATAACTCACCACAGGTTAATGAGAAGGGTGTGAATAACTCACCACAGGTTAATGAGAAGGGTGTGAATAACTCACCACAGGTTAATGAGAAGGGTGTGAATAACTCACCACAGGTTATTGAGAAGGGTGTGAATAACTCACCACAGGTTAATGAGAAGGGTGTGAATAACTCACCACAGGTTATTGAGGAGGGTGTGAATAACTCACCACAGGTTAATGAGAAGGGTGTGAATAACTCACCACAGGTTAATGAGAAGGGTGTGAATAACTCACCACAGGTTAATGAGAAGGGTGTGAATAACTCACCACAGGTTAATGAGAAGGGTGTGAATAACTCACCACAGGTTAATGAGAAGGGTGTGAATAACTCACCACAGGTTAATGAGAAGGGTGTGAATAACTCACCACAGGTTAATGAGAAGGGTGTGAATAACTCACCACAGGTTAATGAGAAGGGTGTGAATAACTCACCACAGGTTAATGAGAAGGGTGTGAATAACTCACCACAGGTTAATGAGAAGGGTGTGAATAACTCACCACAGGTTAATGAGAAGGGTGTGAGTAACTCACCACAGGTTAATGAGAAGGGTGTGAATAACTCACCACAGGTTAATGAGAAGGGTGTGCTTGAAAGGATGCACATAACTCTGCAATGTTGGGTTGTATTGGAGTCTCAGTATTAAATCATGCTAGTGAGGGCCGAGAATCCACTCACATAGGTACGTGGTTGCAAAGGGCATCAGTGTCTTAAGGACAACAAAGTCAAGGTATTGGAGTGGCCATCACAAAGCCCTAACCTCAATCCTATAGAGAAAAACTGAAAAACTGAAAAAGCGTGTGTGAGCAAGGAGGCCTACAAACCTGACTCAGTTAGACCAGCTCTGTCAGGAGGAATGGGCCAAAACTCACCCAATTTATTGTGGGAAGCTTGTGGAAGGCTACCTGAAATGTTTGACCCAAGTTAAACAATTTAAAGGCAATGCTACCAAATACTAATTGAGTTTATGTAAACTTCTGATCCACTGGGAATGTGATGAAATAAATAAAAACTGAAATAAATCATTCTCTCTACTATTATTCTGACATTTCACATTCTCAAAATAAAGTGGTGACTAACTGACCTAAGACAGGGAATTTTTACTAGGATTAAATGTCAGGAATTGTGAGAAACTGAGTTTAAATGTATTTGGCTGAGGTGTATGTAAACTGAGTTTAAATGTATTTGGCTGAGGTGTCTGTAAACGGAGTTTAAATGTATTTGGCTGAGGTGTATGTAAACTTCCGACATCAACTGTATGCGATAATGCTTTTCATTAACTACAGCTCAGCGTTCAACACCGTAGTGTCCACAAAGCTCATCACTAAGCTAAGGACCCTGGGACTAAACACCTCCCTCTGCAACTGGATCCTGGACTTCCTGATGAGCCGCCCACAGGTGGTAAGGGTAGATAACAACACACACTGATCGTCAACACGGGGACCCCTCAGGGGTGCGTACGTAGTCCCCTCCTGTACTCCCTATTCAGCCACGACTGCATGGCCAAGCATGACTCAAAAACCCTCATTAAGTTTGCCGACGACACAACAGTGGTCAACGGCCTGATCACCGACAACGACGAGGCAGTGTGGTGGCAGGACAACAAACTCTCCCTCAATGTGAGCAAGACAAAGGAGCTGATTGTGGATTACAGGAAAAGGAGGGCCGAACAGACCCCCATTAACGTCGACGGGGCTGCCGTGCAGCGGGAGCTTCAAGTTCCTTGGTGTCCACATCACCAACAAATGACCATGGTCCAAACACACCAAGACAGTCGTGAAGAGGGCACAACAACACCTTTTTCCCCCTCAGGAGACTGAAAAGATTTGGCATGGGTCCCCAGATCCTCAAAAGGTTCTACAGCTGCACCAACGAGAGCATCCTGACCGGTTGCATCACCGCCTGGTATGGCAACTGCTCGGCATCCGACCGTAAGGTGCTACAGAGGGTACTGCGTATGGCCCAGTACATCACTGGGGCCAAGCTTCCTGCCATCCAGGACCTCTATACCAGGCGGTGTCAGAAGAAGGCCCAAAAATGGTCAAAGACTCCAGTCACCCCAGTCATAGACTGTTCTCTCTGCTACCGCACGGCAAGCGGTACCAGAGCACCACGTCTGGGTGTGTACAATGTGTATTATGTATATGCATAGTCACTTTACAGAGAATCGCTCCAGCTGTCTCCAAGCAAAACACACACTAACAGGTGTACAAGCACTCACACACAGGCCGGCAATCACAGCTGCAGCCCAGTGTGGTCGATCACAGCTGCAGCCCAGTGTGGTCGATCACAGCTGCAGCCCAGTGTGGTCGATCACAGCTGCAGCCCAGTGTGGTCGATCACAGCTGCAGCCCAGTGTGGTCGATCACAGCTGCAGCCCAGTGTGGTCGATCACAGCTGCAGCCCAGTGTGGTCGATCACAGCTGCAGCCCAGTGTGGTCGATCACAGCTGCAGCCCAGTGCAGGCTTCAGACAAAGTAGGCCTCTTTCTTCTGTCTTACACACATCAAACAGATGTAACCACAAGGTGATACAGACCTAATTCCTTCTAGCGAAATCACAGTTTGATTATGTGGTAAACTGCTTCAGAAAACACAAGTCCTTACAGAGACAGAAGTGTGTGTGTTGCAGGGAGTGATGGTTGTTGGCCTGTGTCAACACATCTAACTCTCTTAGGACATGTCCAGCAGCAACACATCTAACTCTCTTAGGACATGTCCAGCAGCAACACATCTAACTCTCTTAGGACATGTCCAGCAGCAACACATCTAACTCTCTTAGGACATGTCCAGCAGCAACACATCTAACTCTCTTAGGACATGTCCAGCAGCAACACATCTAACTCTCTTAGGACATGTCCAGCAGCAACACATCTAACTCTCTTAGGACATGTCCAGCAGCAACACATCTAACTCTCTTAGGACATGTCCAGCAGCAACACATCTAACTCTCTTAGGACATGTCCAGCAGCAACACATCTATCTCTTAGGACATGTCCAGCAGCAACACATCTAACTCTTAGGACATGTCCAGCAGCTCCACCTCAGACGTCCATTTAAACTGAGAGGAAACCCAACTTTGAATTGAATAGAATTCTACGATTCACAGAAATTAGAGTTTGAATCAGTTTCCTCACACAACCTTCACCAGCCAGAATGTTAAATCAAATTATATTTCAACTTAAATAACCGGTTGTCCGTGTAGTTGGTATTTTTTTGCAGGTAGGAATGTGAGAAAATATACCCACAGGAAAGGATAATTACAACAACTGTTCAAAACGCTGGTAGTGTCTTCAGAGACATGAACACTAGCCCAGCTGGTGCAGGTGTCCACATGGTTCTGCTTCAGGTGACAGAAATCTGCAGGCACAACCAGCGCTTCCAGACCAACCACACAGACACCCGGTAAAGTTCATATATTATTTTATTCAGCATTCTGGCTCATTTCTGTCAAACATGGAATAAAACATCCGATTTCGAGGACAGACAGGCAGACAGACAGGCAGACAGACAGACAGACAGGCAGGCAGACAGACAGACAGGCAGACAGACAGACAGACAGACAGACAGACAGACAGACAGACAGACAGACAGATGTACAGACAGACAGAGGCAGACAGACAGATGTACAGACAGACAGAGGCAGACAGACAGATGTACAGACAGACAGAGGCAGACAGAGGGGCCATCTTGTCCTATAAGATGGAGGCTAGTAGCTTACAGCAGAAACACAGAAAACTCAGACTACTTATACATGTTATAACAGCTCATAGAGGCTGGATATACATGTTATAACAGCTCATAGAGGCTGGATATACATGTTATAACAGCTCATAGAGGCTGGATATACATGTTATAACAGCTCATAGAGGCTGGATATACATGTTATAACAGCTCATAGAGGCTGGATATACATGTTATAACAGCTCATAGAGGCTGGATATACATGTTATAACAGCTCATAGAGGCTGGATATACATGTTATAACAGCTCATAGAGGCTGGATATACATGTTATAACAGCTCATAGAGGCTGGATATACATGTTATAACAGCTCATAGAGGCTGGATATACATGTTATCACAGCTCATAGAGGCTGGATATACATGTTATCACAGCTCATAGAGGCTGGATATACATGTTATAACAGCTCATAGAGGCTGGATATACATGTTATAACAGCTCATAGAGGCTGGATATACATGTTATAACAGCTCATAGAGGCTGGATATACATGTTATAACAGCTCATAGAGGCTGGATATACATGTTATAACAGCTCATAGAGGCTGGATATACATGTTATCACAGCTCATAGAGGCTGGATATACATGTTATAACAGCTCATAGAGGCTGGATATACATGTTATAACAGCTCATAGAGGCTGGATATACATGTTATCACAGCTCATAGAGGCTGGATATACATGTTATAACAGCTCATAGAGGCTGGATATACATGTTATAACAGCTCATAGAGGCTGGATATACATGTTATAACAGCTCATAGAGTCTGGATATACATGTTATAACAGCTCATAGAGGCTGGATATACATGTTATAACAGCTCATAGAGGCTGGATATACATGTTATCACAGCTCATAGAGGCTGGATATACATGTTATAACAGCTCATAGAGGCTGGATATACATGTTATAACAGCTCATAGAGGCTGGATATACATGTTATAACAGCTCATAGAGGCTGGATATACATGTTATAACAGCTCATAGAGGCTGGATATACATGTTATAACAGCTCATAGAGGCTGGATATACATGTTATAACAGCTCATAGAGGCTGGATATACATGTTATAACAGCTCATAGAGGCTGGATATACATGTTATAACAGCTCATAGAGGCTGGATATACATGTTATAACAGCTCATAGAGGCTGGATATACATGTTATAACAGCTCATAGAGGCTGGATATACATGTTATAACAGCTCATAGAGGCTGGATATACATGTTATAACAGCTCATAGAGGCTGGATATACATGTTATAACAGCTCATAGAGGCTGGATATACATGTTATAACAGCTCAAATAGCACATGTTCAGTCTGGCTTTCCCCTCAGCTCAGCCCTCTCACCTCTAACTAAGCTGCAAGTATTTTACATTTCAATTATATTGTTTTATTCTCTTTTTGCTGTACAGTTTTTTCTTTAAGTCGCATTAAATCCCATATATTATTATTAGTTCATAATGTCCACCTATGACATACCATATCACCCACACACACACACACACACACACACACACACACACACACACTCTCTCTTACCGTTATGAAGGAGACGTTGTTGGGGAATGTTCCAGGTGTTCCGTGGGCCAGCGTGGAGGGGGGGAAGAGGGGGGGAGCAGCCATGGGACCCCGACACACCCTGAAGGAGAGGGGGAACGGAGGGAGAGGGCGACCTACACCCCGGCTGCCACTCGAGGGCGACAGCAACGTCAGGGTTCTCTTCAGTTCCTCTAGAGCGCTACACTCCTCGTTCTGGCCCTCCTCCTCCATCTTCTTCTCAGCCGTACCGGACGCCATCTTAGTTCCGCTCTGTGTTCTTCCTTCACTCTGCTCAGCTGTCTCTGCTTTCTGTTTACTTTCTCCCCCTCTCTCCCCTATCCCCTCCTCCCTACTCCTGGCATCCTGTGTGAGTCGTTCGGACAGGAAGTGGCGAATGTTCTGCCTAGCGGCGTGCACCAGCCGCCTGTCCACATCAATACCTAGGATGTGGGCCGGGTTAAAGTGGCGTGCGATTGCCAGGGTCAGATGACCGGTGCTGCAGCCAATGTCCAGCACTGTCTTCCCTCTGAACCAATCGGGTCGAAGCAGGCCCAGACGAGGGTCCTCAAACCGCCCCACCTGCCCATCACGGTAACCGTAGTAACCGTGGTAGCCGTAATAACGGCTGTAGTTGCCGTGCTGGAACCTGTTTTTCTTCTTCTGGGGTTTGTGGCGGAAGGAACTCTGGGGCTGTTGCTGACCTCCCACCACTGACCCTGACCTCTGAACTCTGAGGCCTGATCCTGGCACCAGGGGTGTGTGGAAGGTGTTGGGTGGGGCAGTGGTGAGGGCGGGGGTCGGAGTAACCGACGAATGGTCAGATCTCGTTGAGGTGGTACGCCGCCGTTTACGCTGCCGATGGCCTCCGTCGCCATGTGGACGGGGTTTAGAGGTGGAGCCAAGTGGCGGGTG
The DNA here is from genome assembly GCF_002021735.2 of Oncorhynchus kisutch. Taxonomy (NCBI): domain Eukaryota; kingdom Metazoa; phylum Chordata; class Actinopteri; order Salmoniformes; family Salmonidae; genus Oncorhynchus; species Oncorhynchus kisutch. The sequence continues at coordinate 45,103,205 of NC_034182.2, forward strand.
GGTGTGTCTCCGGGGCAGAATGGGCGGAACTACCTCATCCCGACAGTTGATGGTGGTGTTGAGTTCGTAGGGCAGAGGAGACTGTGGCACTGTGCTTCCAGAGAGGCCCTCTCTGGGAGCCTCCGGTACTGCAGCTAGCTCACCAGTAACGCTGACGCTGGCAGGGAACAGAGCCAACACCTCACCTACTGTCCCCGAATCACCCCCAGCTTCTACCTTTGACCCCTCAGCCTGTGTGGGGGGTTCAGGCTGCGCCCCCCCCCCTCCTCCTCCATGGTGACGGTTGCGGTGTCTCTTCCTGTTTTTCATGGGGGAGACCAGCACCCCTCCCCCCTCCTCCCCCTCTCCTCCCCCACTCTTCAGGTTCAGGGGGTCTGTGATGTCACGCGGTACCAGGATCTCTACAGGGTCTCTGGCTCGGGCCGGTAGGGGCGAGGACTTGGGTGTCTCGGCGTTCAGTGTGCGGCTCACCTCCTCATCCATTAGAGAATTGAGGTTCAGCGGGTCGAAAATGTTCCCGCCCAACAGGAAGTTGGAGGGAAGGACGGGGTCTGATTGACTGTCACTGTTGGCGCGGCGACGGCGCTTCCCGAAGCCCGGGTGCTTGAAGCTGCCGCCCAGGGAGTAGCGCCGCTTCCCCATTCGCTGCTGCTGTCCTGGAGGGAAGACCTGGGGGTTGTTGTGGAGGGGCTGAAGGCCGTTTTTGGTCTTTAGGGGGTGTGTACTTCTTGTTTTGGGGCCGTGGGGATGTGGCTGTTCCGTTAGAACCAAACTTCCGGTGAATCCGGTTGGTCCCAGACAGGGAGGGTGAGGGGACATCATTACCCCACCCACCCTGTCCACTCCCCCCCCTCCTCCTGACGCAGGGCCTTCTGGGACAGCAGCGTCACCCCGCCCATCACGCGGTAGAACAGTCTCTTTGTCCAATGACATCCTGATCATCTTTTTCCTGTGGGAGACACTGCGGGCGCCTCGGCCAATGGCATCGATCTACAGACAGGAAGTGGGAGGAGTTAGGGGTCATTTACACACCAGATTAAAAAAACAGCTGATCTAAGGCAGTATCTCAAATGACACCATATTCCCGTTGTTGTGCACTACTTTTGAACTGAGTCAAGCTGCCACACAGGGCTCTAGTCAGAAGTAGTGCACTATTTAAAAGATAACAGGGAGCCAGCCATATGAAACACTTCCCTCCAAACCTGTTACTTTTGTATCATTCTCTCTCTCTGACTGTCAGCCTCTCCTCAAGCTGCTCTCACGCCTAGACAGAGATAAGGTGCAGAGCCAAACTATCTAACAGGCCAAGCTCTTGTGAGCGGTGTGAGAGAGTTCTCCAACCTCGCACTCCCCCTCTTTACGTGCCGTGCGTGGCTCCGCCTCCCGCGTATTGAAATAGAACAGCTAATCTGCATAAAAACGTCACTCATTCTCATGAATAATTCAGCAGAAGCGCGAGCTGCGTGGAAAACCGCGCAACCACGCACAATGAGTGACAGCCGAACGGCCAGGCCCCCTCACACACACACACACACTGCCTTCCCCGACCGAAGCTGCTCTCTCTCCACGGCGGCTCCCTCCCCCGAGACACTGCTTTAAAAAAGACAACAAAAATACACCCATCAACTGACTTAGATGTTTCCTAACGTTCTCCTACTGCGAGTAAACCTGACCTCATGCACTTCCTACTAAAGTACACGATCAGATCGAAATAATAACACCTACATGAAAGACCCCTTCCGAAGAAAAAAAAAATCGTTTGCGTCAGACCATTACATTTTTGTCGTCCTGTCTGATCAGGTATCTGTGTGTGTGTATGTATGTATGTATGTAAGCTACTGAGGTTCTCGCTCTCTAAACTCTGAACCGTTTCTGCAACTGCTTGAGCTGAGCTATTTACCGCTGAGTTTCAGCAGAGCCACGCTCTTTATATGCCCCCGCAAACACACACACCATGGGCGACATACTATCCGACCAATAGCTGCTCTCTCTGGGGCCCGACCTCCTCAAAGTGACCAATGGAATCTTAGCCTCGGCCTGGAAAGATGATTATGTCCCGCCTCCTTACGAGAGGTATCCCCGCCTCTGCCTGTCAGAATTGTCAACTCATCGATTTTGGCGTGTCATTTAGCCCAATAAACGTTAAAATGATGTTAATCAACGCTATATTTGATACAGACACCGACTGAACCACTCAGATCCGTGTTAGTTCAGTCTGTGCGTGTCGAGGAAGTTGTTTGTTAGCGACAGAACAGGGATCTGAAACGGACACCCCAGCCCATGTCAACAAGAAGGTAGTTAGCGAAAGCTATATTTTACTGCAGATCGTTTATGAATACCCCCACCAGTTAAACAACTCAATAGTATGAAAGACAGCATATTTGGTGACGATAGACAACAAAGATGTGTCTTATTAAGCGGTTCCCCTCCCCCACTCCCCTCCCGCATCTTGCCCATGTGTAAGGAACACGGCTTATGGGTAATGTATTTTTTTTTCAATACCTGCCAGGACACACGACAAAACAGTGAACGTTTTGCACAAAACGGGTTGAAAAGTTGCTTAACTCGGAAGACGTAGTTCCCACACGAAACTAGGTAAACTACAAAGCATAGCAACGTCCACAGAGTGGGCACTGCCCATGACAACGTCCACAGAGTGGGCACTGCCCATTACAACGTCCACAGAGTGGGCACTTCCCATGACAACGTCCACAGAGTGGGCACTGCCCATTACAACGTCCACAGAGTGGGCACTGCCCATAGCAACATCCACAGAGTAGGCACTGCCCATGACAACGTCCACAGAGTGGGCACTGCCCATAGCAACGTCCACAGAGTGGGCACTGCCCATAGCAACGTCCACAGAGTGGGCACTGCCCATGACAACGTCCACAGAGTGTGCACTGCCCATAGCAACGTCCACAGAGTGGGCACTGCCCATGACAACGTCCACAGAGTGGGCACTGCCCATAGCAACGTCCACAGAGTGGGCACTGCCCATAGCAACGTCCACAGAGTGGGCACTGCCCATGGAACTGGCCAAACAGAACGCTCTCAGAAGTGGCGGTAAAACCGTCGCGAGGCCGGACCAGAGTAGCGGTGCTAGCTGGCTACTGAACCACCTCACACTGCGACTTTAGTCATTCAACAATTAACCGAGATTATATACCGGTGTTTAACTGGAAAGGCGAGAGCTACACCAAAGATACATCTCACTTAAGGAAAATGGAAACAGTTGCGGGTAAATAGCAAACGTTAGTTAGGTAGCGAAGTAAGCAATGTTAGCTGGTCAGTGTGCCGATAGATAGCCAGCTAGCTAGATGCCGTTAGCTTAGCAAGATAACTCGAGCCAGCTTGCTAAATATATAGCTTTCAGTTTAGCTAGGTTAACGTCGTTAGTCCTTTGGCTAGGTAACTTTCCGTTAGCTAGCTAAGTTAGTCGAGGATTGTTGCTAACGTTATGTAACTAGCTAGCTAATTTGCTAGCAGTTAATTACATATCTAACTACATTGCTAACTTGGCTAGTTTTGTATTTTGTCGACATGTTGCATCATGACATGTTTTTGGTAACATTACACAGGTCAGAAAGAGAAGGCGAAGTTTGCCCCGCTGGTGCCCCGTGAGAAGAAGCCAGGGCATGGAGAGAAAGGAGGGGGAAAAAGGAGTGAGAATAAGTGGAAAGGAGAGGGGGGTGGAAATAAGGAGAGAAACATTGATGTAGGAAAGAAGACAGGAGAATCATGTGAAGGAGAGAGAGTAGTAGAGAGCAAGGGTAAGGCCTCTGGGTTAGAGAAGAAAAGAGGAGAACGGATGAAGAAAGAAGGGAAGAAGAAGACGCCAGATACAGAAAAAGTGAGGGCTGCAGATGAAGGGGTTCCCCAGCAACAGGAAGGTAAAGGAGAGAGAGGAGGAGGAGAGGGAGCGAAGGAGAATAAAAAACAGAAAAATAAGGACGACCTATCCAGGAAGGAAACAGATAAAGGGAAGGAGGGAATGAATGTGAAAAAGAAGAAGAAAGAGAATGAGAAGGTCAGGAAGGAAGGGAAAGAGACGAAAAAGAAGAGACCGAGGGATGAGACAGAGAGCAATAAGGTAGGAGTAGAGAATATTTATTGTGACAGGAATACAGTTAGTGTTCCTTACTTAACCAGTAGTCATACAGTTAGTAGGCCTTACTTGACCAGTAGGATACAGTTAGTAGGCCTTACTTGACCAGTAGGATACAGTTAGTAGGCCTTACTTAACCAGTAGGATACAGTTAGTGTTCCTTACTTAACCAGTAGGATACAGTTAGTGTTCCATACTTAACCAGTAGGATACAGTTAGTAGGCCTTACTTAACCAGTAGGATACAGTTAGTGTTCCTTACTTAACCAGTAGGATACAGTTAGTGTTCCTTACTTAACCAGTAGGATACAGTTAGTAGGCCTTACTTAACCAGTAGGATACAGTTAGTGTTCCTTACTTAACCAGTAGGATACAGTTATTATGCCTTACTTAACCAGTAGGATACAGTTAGTAGGCCTTACTTAACCAGTATGATACAGTTAGTAGGCCTTACTTAACCAGTATGATACAGTTAGTAGGCCTTACTTAACCAGTAGGATACAGTTAGTGTTCCTTACTTAACCAGTAGGATACAGTTAGTGTTCCTTACTTAACCAGTAGGATACAGTTAGTATGCCTTACTTAACCAGTAGGATACAGTTAGTAGGCCTTACTTAACCAGTAGGATATAGTTAGTAGGCCTTACTTAATCAGTAGGATACAGTTAGTAGGCCTTACTTAACCAGTATGATACAGTTAGTAGGCCTTACTTAACCAGTAGGATACAGTTAGTGTTCCTTACTTAATCAGTAGGATACAGTTAGTGTTCCTTACTTAACCAGTAGGATACAGTTAGTAGGCCTTACTTAACCAGTAGGATACAGTTAGTAGGCCTTACTTAACCAGTAGGATACAGTTAGTGTTCCTTACTTAACCAGTAGGATACAGTTAGTAGGCCTTACTTAACCAGTAGGATATAGTTAGTAGGCCTTACTTAACCAGTAGGATACAGTTAGTGTTCCTTACTTAACCAGTAGTAATGCAGTTAGTGTTCCTTACTTAACCAGTTGGATACAGTTAGTGTTCCTTACTTAACCAGTAGGATACTGTTAGTGTTCCTTACTTAGCCAGTAGGATACAGTTAGTGTTCCTTACTTAACCAGTAGGATACAGTTAGTGTTCCTTACTTAACCAGTAGGATACAGTTAGTGTTCCTTACTTAACCAGCAGGATACTGTTAGTGTTCCTTACTTAACCAGTAGGATACAGTTAGTGTTCCTTACTTAACCAGTAGGATACAGTTAGTAGGCCTTACTTAACCAGTAGGACACAGTTAGTGTTCCTTACTTAACCAGTAGGATACAGTTAGTAGGCCTTACTTAACCAGTAGGATACAGTTAGTAGGCCTTACTTAACCAGTAGGATATAGTTAGTAGGCCTTACTTAACCAGTAGGATACGGCTAGTAGGCCTTACTTAACCAGTAGGATATAGTTAGTAGGCCTTACTTAACCAGTAGGATATAGTTAATAGGCCTTACTTAACCAGTAGGATACAGTTAGTAGGCCTTACTTAGCCAGTACTCATACATTTAGTAGGCCTTACTTAACCAGTAGGATACAGTTAGTAGGCCTTACTTAACCAGTAGGATATAGTTAGTAGGCCTTACTTAACCAGTAGGATACAGTTAGTAGGCCTTACTTACCCAGTTGTAATACAGTTATTTGTCCTTACTTAGTACTCCTTAATTAGCCAGTAGTAAGTATGACAATGCTATAGTGTAGTTTGATGTAAGCCAGGGGGATGTGCTAGCAATGGCATGTGTATATAAACGTGGTATGTTCCAAATAAACAGTGGGGGTATGCCGTACCGGTAAACATCAGCCTATCACAATAATGAAAGCCAAATTAAAAGGTATTACACCATTATTTATCATTACAGCATGTCAGAGGCATGACTGAATAGACTAGAAAACAGGTGGTGTAGCCTACGCTCCAAAATGCCATGTGGTTCATGAGAACACAGAAATTATACCGACACCGAGATGTGCGCAGACAGCAGTGGACATCAATTCTGGCCTCATGTCATTACACTTTGTGGTGTTTTGTGTAACATGTGTCTCTTTCCAGTCACCACTGTTTGGAGGCTGGACTTTTGTAAAATGTAAAATAAAAAATGTGTGACATTACATGGGTGTAATGTTTGCAGACTATTAGGGTTGGGGGAGATATGGGGGTTGACTGCGGAGATTATGTGTATGTGGGGGGGCAGAGATGACTTGGCTGGGCTAGGATGGCTGGAGTCTTTGGCCATTTTTGGGGCCCTCTGACACTGCCTGGTATAGAGGTCCTGGATGACAGGAAGCTTGGCCCCAGTGATGTACTGGGCCGTACACACTACCCTCTGTAGCGCCTTGCTGTTGGAGGTCGAGCAGTTGCCATACCAGGCGGTGATGCAACCAGTCAGGATGGTGTCGATGGTGCAGCTGTCGAACCTTTTGAAGATCTGAGGACCTATGCCATATATTTTCAGTGTCCTGAAGGGGAATAGGTGTTGTCGTGCCCTCTTCACAACTGTCTTGGTGTGTTTGAACCATGATAGTTTGTTGGTAATGTGGAAACCAAGGAACTTGAAGCTCTCAAATTGCTCCACTACAGCCCCGTCGATGAGAATGGGGGCATGCTTTGCCCTTCTTTTCCTGTAGTCCACGATCATCCCCTTTCCTTGATCACATTGAGGGAGAGGTTATTGTCCTGGCACCACACTTCCAGGTCTCTGACCTCCCTATAGGCTCATCGTTGTCGGTGATCAGCGTGTGTTGTTACCTAATCTTACCACCTGGGGGCGGCCTGTCAGGAAGTCCAGGATCCAGTTGCAGAGGGAGGTGTTTAGTCCCAGGGCCCTTAGCTTAGTGATGAGCTTTGTGGACACTGTGGTGTTGAACACTGAGCTGTAGTCAATGAACAGCATTCTCATGTAGGTGTTCCTTTTGTCCAGGTGGGAAAAGGCAGTGTTGAGTGAGAGTTGCAAAGAAAAAGCCACATCTCAGACTGGCCAATACAAATAAAAGATTAAGATGGGCAAAAGAACAGACACTGGACAGAGAAACTCTGCCTAGAAGACCAGCATCCCAGAGTCGCCTTTTCACTGTTGACGTTGAGACTGGACAGAGAAACTCTGCCTAGAAGACCAGCATCCCAGAGTCGCCTTTTCACTGTTGACGTTGAGACTGGACAGAGAAACTCTGCCTAGAAGACCAGCATCCCAGAGTCGCCTTTTCACTGTTGACGTTGAGACTGGACAGAGAAACTCTGCCTAGAAGACCAGCATCCCAGAGTCGCCTTTTCACTGTTGACGTTGAGACTGGACAGAGGAACTCTGCCTAGAAGACCAGCATCCCAGAGTCGCCTTTTCACTGTTGACGTTGAGACTGGACAGAGAAACTCTGCCTAGAAGACCAGCATCCCAGAGTCGCCTTTTCACTGTTGACGTTGAGACTGGACAGAGAAACTCTGCCTAGAAGACCAGCATCCCAGAGTCGCCTTTTCACTGTTGACGTTGACACTGGACAGAGAAACTCTGCCTAGAAGACCAGCATCCCAGAGTCGCCTTTTCACTGTTGACGTTGAGACTGGACAGAGAAACTCTGCCTAGAAGGCCAGCATCCCAGAGTCGCCTTTTCACTGTTGACGTTGAGACTGGTGTTTTGAGGGTACTATTTAATGACACTGACAGTTCTGTGAAGGGAGTAGTACACAGCGTTGTACGAGATCTTCAGTTTCTTGGCAATTACTCACATGGAACAGCCTTCATTTCTCAGAACAAGAATAGACTGACAGGTTTCAGAAAAAAGGTATTTGTTTTTGGCCATTTTAAGCCTGTAATTGAACCCACAAATGCTGATGCTCCAGATACTCAACTAGTCTAAAGAAGGTCAGTTGTATTGCTTCTTTAATCAGGACAACAGTTTTCAGCTGTGCTAACATAATTGCAAAAAGTTTTTTTTATGATCAATTAGCCTTTTAAAATTATAAACTTGGATTAGCTAACACAACGTGCCATTGGAACACAGGAGTGATGGTTGCTGATAATGAGCCTCTGTACGCCTATGTAGATATTCCATTAAAAATCAGCCGTTCCAGCCACAATAGTCAATTAAAACATTAACAATGTCTACACTGTATTTCTGATCAATTTGATGTTATTTTAATGGACAAAAAATGTGCTTTTCTTTCAAAAACAAGGACAATTCTAAGTGTCCCCAAACTTTTGAAGAAATTATTTGATGGCCCTCCCTCTTTCCCTTTCCTGGCCTCTCTCTCTCTACTTCCCTTTCTCTCTCCCTCCTGTCCCGACCTTTTCTTCATTCTCTCTCCCTCCTCTATGAGTTGAGGATGGACACAATTGACCAACAGTTCTGCCCATTAAAAACAGTTGGCATTAGCATGCCTATGTAGAAGCATGTGTTAGCTTAGCATTTGTTAGCATTACCATGAAGATGAGGAGCATATACACTCACTTTTTAATCAGTGCACCAAACCTGTAGTTCTCTCTCTCCTCCCTCCAGGTGCTCCCTCTAACAGACAGTCAGTATGATGATATATTTGATAGTGCTACGGCTCTGGAGACACCTGTAGACAACTGTCTGGGTGGGTAACTAACACTACCACAACAACTGTCTGGGTAACAATCTAACACTATCACAACAACTGTCTGGGTGGGTAACTAACTAACACTACCACAACAACTGTCTGGGTGGGTAACTAACTAACACTACCACAACAACTGTCTGGGTAACAATCTAACACTACCACAACAACTGTCTGGGTGGGTAACTAACACTATCACAACAACTGTCTGGGTAACTAACTAACACAACAACTGTCTGGGTGGGTAACTAACACTATCACAACAACTGTCTGGGTAACTAACTAACACTACCACAACTGTCTGGGTGGGTAACTAACTAACACTACCACAACAACTGTCTGGGTAACTAACTAACACAACAACTGTCTGGGTGGGTAACTAACACTATCACAACAACTGTCTGGGTAACTAACTAACACAACAACTGTCTGGGTGGGTAACTAACACTATCACAACAACTGTCTGGGTAACTAACTAACACAACAACTGTCTGGGTGGGTAACTAACACTACCACAACAACTGTCTGGGTAACTAATTAATTAATTAATTTCACTGTTTATATCTTTATTCTCGTTACAGTTACATACACTTAGGTCATTAAAACTAGTTTACATACACTTAGGTTGGAGTCATTAAAACTAGTTTACATACACTTAGGTTGGAGTCATTAAAACTAGTTTACATACACTTAGGTTGGAGTCATTAAAACTAGTTTACATACACTCAGGTTGGAGTCATTAAAACTAGTTTACATACACTCAGGTTGGAGTCATTAAAACTAGTTTACATACACTCGGGTTGGAGTCATTAAAACTAGTTTACATACACTTAGGTTGGAGTCATTAAAACTAGTTTACATACACTTAGGTTGGAGTCATTAAAACTAGTTTACATACACTCAGGTTGGAGTCATTAAAACTAGTTTACATACACTTAGGTTGGAGTCATTAAAACTAGTTTACATACACTTAGGTTGGAGTCATTAAAACTAGTTTACATACACTTGGGTTGGAGTCATTAAAACTAGTTTACATACACTCAGGTTGGAGTCATTAAAGCTAGTTTAAATACACTTAGGTTGGAGTCATTAAAACTAGTTTACATACACTCAGGTTGGAGTCATTAAAACTAGTTTACATACACTTAGGTTGGAGTCATTAAAACTAGTTTACATACACTCAGGTTGGAGTCATTAAAACTAGTTTACATACACTGATGTTGGAGTCATTAAAACTCATTTTTCAACCACTCCACAAATGTCTTGTTAACAAACTATAGTTTTCTCAAGTCAGTTCGGACATCTACTTTGTGCATGACACAAGTCATTTTTCCAACAATTTTGTACAGACAGTATATACAGTTGAAGTCGGAAGTTTACATACACCTTAGCAAATACATTTAAACTCTGTTTTTCACAATTCCTGACATTTAATCCTAGTAAAAATTCCCTGTTTTAGGTCAGTTAGTCACCACTTTATTTTGAGAATGTGAAATGTCAGAATAATAGTAGAGAGAATGATTTATTTCAGTTTTTATTTATTTCATCACATTCCCAGTGAGTCAGAAATTTACATACACTCAATTAGTATTTGGTAGCATTGCCTTTAAATTGTTTAACTTGGGTCAAACATTTCAGGTAGCCTTCCACAAGCTTCCCACAATAAGTTGGGTGAATTTTGGCCCATTCCTCCTGACAGAGCTGGTCTAACTGAGTCAGGTTTGTAGGCCTCCTTGCTCGCACATGCTTGTTCAGTTCTGCCCACAAATGTTCTATAGGATTGAGGTCAGGGCTTTGTGATGGCCACTCCAATACCTTGACTTTGTTGTCCTTAAGCCATTTTGCCACAACTTGGGGTCATTGTCCATTTGGAAGACCCATTTGCGACTAAGCTTTAACTGATGTCTTGAGATGTTGCTTCAATGTAACCACATAATGTTCCTACCTCATGATGCCATCTATTTTGTGAAGTGCACCAGTCCCTCCTGCAGCAAAGCACCCCCACAACATGATGCTGCCACCCCCGTGCTTCACGGTTGGTGTTCTTCGGCTTGCAAGCCTCCCCTTTCTCCTTCAAACATAATGATGGTCATTATGGCCAAACAGTTCTATTTTTGTTACATCAGACCAGAGTGCATTTCTCCAAAAAGTACGATCTTTGTCCCAATGTGCAGTTGCAAACCGTAGTCTGGCTTTTTGATGGCGGTTTTGGAGCAGTGGCTTCTTCCTTGCTGAGCGGCCTTTCAGGTTATGTTGATATAGGACTCGTTTTACTGTGGATATAGATACTTTTGTACCTGTTTCCTCCAGCATCTTCACAAGATCCTTTGCCGTTGTTCTGGGATTGATTTGCACTTTCCGCACCAAAGTACGTTCATCTCTAGGAGACAGAACTCATCTCCTTCCTCACCGGTATGACGGCTGCGTGGTCCCATGGAGTTTATACTTGCGTACTATTATTTGTACAGATGAACGTGGTACCTTCAGGCGTTTGGAAATTGCTCCCAAGGATGAACCAGACTTGTGGAGGTCTACAATTATTTTTCTGGTCGTGGCTGATTTATTCAGAATTTCCCATGATGTCAAACAAAGAGGCAGTGAGTTTGAAGGTAGGCCTTGAAATACATCCACAGGTACACCTCCAATTGACTGAAATCATGTCAATTAGCCTATCAGAAGCTTCTAAAGCCATGACATCATTTTCTGGAATTTTCCAAGCTGTTTAAAGGCACAGTCAACTTAGTGTATGTAAACTTCTGACCCACTGGAATTGTGATACAGTGAATTATAAGTGAAATAATCTGTCTGTAAACAATTGTTGGAAAAATGACTTGTGTCCTGCACAAAGTAGATGTCCTAACCGACTTGTCAAACTAGTTTGTTAACAAGAAATTTGTGGAGTGGTTTAAAAACTAGTTTTAATGACTACAACCTAAGTGTATGTAAACTTCTGACTTCAACTGTATCACTTGTCATTTCACTCTATCGTTTTCTCATAGAAGAAGAGACCCTTCACAGTGGAAAAGACAATATGTTACTCATTCAGAAGAATCACAGCAGTGATTGTAGGAGATGTTTAACTCTTTACCCTGTGGGTGAGAGTGTGTGTGTATGTTTGTGTCATTGTGTGTGTGTATGTTTGTGTGGTGTGTGTGTGTAGAGGATGCCAGAGCTGTGCTGAGTGAGGTGGAGTTACTGCAGGCCACCATTGACCAGGTCTCTCTCAGGTAAAACACCTTTACTAGAACCATAATGTGTAACTAGAGATGAAATAGGGGTTGTTTTGCTACAATGGTGTTTCTGAACAGGGAGGAGGAACAGCCTCCCAGGAAAGTGTCTGGTGAGAGAAAGACTGCAGCGTCCGGCTCACACACACAGAGGAAGAGGAAGAGAAGAAGGGAGGAAGAGGAAGACAGCGACTCCAGTGCAGAATGTGGGTATTTTATCCTCTATCTCTTCCTTATTTCTCTACCTCTCATTCTCTCCCTATTTCCCCCACTGTCAGTCTCCTATTTCCCCCACTGTCAGTTTCCTATTTCCCCCACTGTCAGTTTCCTATTTCCCCCACTGTCAGTTTCCTATTTCCCCCACTGTCTATCTCCTATTTCCCCCACTGTCAGTTTCCTATTTCCCCCACTGTCTGTCTCCTATTTCCCCCACTGTCAGTTTCCTATTTCCCCCACTGTCTGTCTCCTATTTCCCCCACTGTCTGTCTCCTATTTCCCCCACTGTCTGTCTCCTATTTCCCCCACTGTCAGTTTCCTATTTCCCCCACTGTCTGTCTCCTATTTCCCCCACTGTCTGTCTCCTATTTCCCCCACTGTCTGTCTCCTATTTCCCCCACTGTCTGTCTCCTATTCTCCCCACTGTCTGTCTCCTATTTCCCCCACTGTCTGTCTCCTATTCTCCCCACTGTCTGTCTCCTATTTCCCCCACTGTCTGTCTCCTATTCTCCCCACTGTCTGTCTCCTATTCTCCCCACTGTCTGTCTCCTATTTCCCCCACTGTCTGTCTCCTATTCTCCCCACTGTCTGTCTCCTATTTCCTCCACTGTCTGTCTCCTATTCTCCCCACTGTCTGTCTCCTATTCTCCCCACTGTCTGTCTCCTATTTCCCCCACTGTCTGTCTCCTATTCTCCCCACTGTCTGTCTCCTATTTCCCCCACTGTCTGTCTCCTATTTCCCCCACTGTCTGTCTCCTATTCTCCCCACTGTCTGTCTCCTATTCTCCCCACTGTCTGTCTCCTATTTCCCCCACTGTCTGTCTCCTATTCTCCCCACTGTCTGTCTCCTATTTCCCCCACTGTCTGTCTCCTATTCTCCCCACTGTCTGTCTCCTATTCTCCCCACTGTCTGTCTCCTATTTCCCCCACTGTCTGTCTCCTATTCTCCCCACTGTCTGTCTCCTATTTCCCCCACTGTCTGTCTCCTATTTCCCCCACTGTCTGTCTCCTATTTCCCCCACTGTCTGTCTCCTATTTCCCCCACTGTCTGTCTCCTATTCTCCCCACTGTCTGTCTCCTATTTCCCCCACTGTCTGTCTCCTATTCTCCCCACTGTCTGTCTCCTATTTCCTCTTCTTTCTGTCTTTCTCACCCACCTCCTCACCCCCCTCCTCACCCACCTCCTCACCCCCCTGTCCTCCTCTAGTTGATCAGTGGGTTCAGTGTAGTAGGTCTGTCTGTGGGAAATGGAGAAGAGTAGAGAGACACGTTGACCTGGCTGCCCTTCCCAGCGACTGGACCTGTATACACGACACAGGTACACACACACCACCATACAGTGATTCGACCTCTGCTTACACTCAACATCAGAAAATGTTGACATTGAACCAATGACATTTGGTTGATTTGTCAACAAACATGAATTCAATGTGAAATCAACAACAAATGTCACAATGTCATTGGATTAAAAAAGCATTTTTAATTCCCTTATGTTGATCACTTTTTGCGAATCTGATTTCCAAGTGTATTCAACATCATCACATGAATATTTGCCCAGTGGGTATGTTGCATTAAATGTGTTTGTGTGAATGTGTAGGCCCTGGTCTCTGTGAGGCTACGGAGGACAGCTGGTCGGGACAAGAGTGTGATGTCATCAACAGCGGTCTGGTTCCTGGGTCTCTGGTCTGGGCTCAACAGATTGGATATCCTTGGTACACTACACACACATACTGAACACTACACACACATACTGAACAAACACACTAAACACTATCCACACACACTACACACACATGTAAAGACACCCCTTCAAATTAGTGGATTCTGCTATTTCAGCCACACCAGTTGTTGGCAGGTGTATACACTATATACACAGAAGTATGTGGACCCCCTTCAAATTAGTGGATTCTGCTATTTCAGCCACACCAGTTGCTGGCAGGTGTATACACTATATACACAGAAGTATGTGGACCCCCTTCAAATTAGTGGATTTGCTGTTGCTGACAAGTGTATAAAATCAAGCACACTGCCATCCAATCTCCATAGACAAACATTAGCAGTAGAATGGCCTTACTGAAGAGCTCAGTGACTTTCAACTTGGCGCCGTCATAGGATGCCACCTTTCCAACAAGTCAGTTCATTAAATTTCTGCCCTGCTTTCCCCGGTCAACTGTAAGTGCTGTTATTGTAAAGTGGAAACGTCTAGGAGCAACAACGGCTCAGCCACGAAGTGGTAGGCCACACAATCTCACAGAACGGGACGACAGAGTGCTGAAGCGCGTTAAAATCGTCTGTTCTCGGTTGCAACATTCACTACTGTATTCCAAACTGCCTCTGGAAGCAACTGTTTGTCGGGAGCTTCATGAAATTGATTTTCAAGCCTAACATCACCATGTGCAATGCCAAGTGTCGGCTGGAGTGGTGTAAAACTCCCCGCCATTAGACTGGAGCAGTGGAAACGCGTTCTCTGGAGTGATGAATCACGCTTCACCACCTGGCAGTCCAACAGACGAATATGAGTTTGGTGGATGCCAGGAGAACGCAACCTGCCCCAATGCATAGTGCCAACTGTAAAGTTTGGTGGAGGAGGAATAAAGGTCTGAGGCTGTTTTTCATTGTTCATGCCCCTTAGTTCCAGTGAAGGGAAATCTTAACAGAATACAAAGACATTTTAGATGAGTTTGGGGAAGGCCCTTTCCTGTTTCAGCATGACAATGCCCCCGTGCACAAAACGAGGTCCATACAGAAATGGTTTTTCGAGATCGATGTGGAAGAACTTGACTGGCCTGCAAAGAGCTCTGACCTCAACCTCATCGAACACCTTTGGTAAGGTATTGGAAAGTAAGGTATCCGACCTCACTAATGCTCTTGTGGCTGAATGGAAGCAAGTCCCTGCAGCAATGTTCCAACATCTAGTCGAAGCCTTCCCAGAAGAGTGGAGGCTGTTATAGCAGCAATGTTCCAACATCTAGTCGAAGCCTTCCCAGAAGAGTGGAGGCTGTTATAGCAGCAATGTTCCAACATCTAGTGGAAAGCCTTCCCAGAAGAGTGGAGGCTGTTATAGCAGCAATGTTCCTACATCTAGTGGTAAGCCTTCCCAGAAGAGTGGAGGCTGTTATAGCAGCAATGTTCCTACATCTAGTGGTAAGCCTTCCCAGAAGAGTGGAGGCTGTTATAGCAGCAATGTTCCAACATCTAGTGGAAAGCCTTCCCAGAAGAGTGGAGGCTGTTAATAGCAGCAATGTTCCAACATCTAGTGGAAAGCCTTCCCAGAAGAGTGCAGGGGGGACCAAGTCCATATTAATGGCCATGATTTTGGAATGAGATATTGGATGAGCAGGTGTCCACATGGTGTTGGTCATGGAGTGTACTTAACACACTACTTCTCCAATTGCATCATATTCCCAGTGTAATAGAATTGAAACCCTCATTAGCCCTCAGCTGTTAATGCAGAATATAAAACTCATATGTAATACCTTGCTACGTTTTGAAAACGTATATCTAAAAATGCTTCAGACTAATTCTGTGCTTTGGTTGCATTTCTCCACTCAGATGAGAAATCTTTGCTCATTGTCAGACCAATAAAATTCCTTAATTCACAAATGGATTTTCTATCAGCAGACAGACCTCTGACTGATGTTTAGCTACTTTTCTCGCTGTAGCCAGTCTATTTTTCTCCGGTAAAATGAACTTCAAGCAAAACATTAGGAATATGATGGCTACATTCCTTCTATGCTAAACATTAGGAATATGATGGCTACATTCCTTCTATGCTAAACATTAGGAATATGATGGCTACATTCCTTCTATGCTAAACATTAGGAATATGATGGCTACATTCCTTCTATGCTAAACATTAGGAATATGATGGCTACATTCCTTCTATGCTAAACATTAGGAATATGATGGCTACATTCCTTCTATGCTAAGCACTAGGAATATAATGGCTACATTCCTTCTATGCCAAACATTAGGAATATAATTGCTACATTCCTTCTATGCCAAACATTAGGAATATGATGGCTACATTCCTTCTATGCTAAACATTAGGAATATGATGGCTACATTCCTTCTATGCTAAGCACTAGGAATATAATGGCTACATTCCTTCTATGCCAAACATTAGGAATATAATTGCTACATTCCTTCTATGCCAAACATTAGGAATATGATGGCTACATTCCTTCTATGCCAAACATTAGGAATATAATGGCTACATTCCTTCTATGCTAAACATTAGGAATATGATGGCTACATTCCTTCTATGCTAAACATTAGGAATACCTTGCTTTCTCATTGTAAGCTCATTTACATTTAAATGTGTCAAAATTTTTGTGGCTTCCAGCCAAACAGCCACTTCTGTTGTCATCTGAAAATGAAGCTATTTTTGGTGAAAGTGGTGCAGTGATGTATTTTCTGTGAAGGAAAACGATAGCTACACGTCCCTGATCACGCCATTGAATCAAAACAACACTGTTGACTTCAATATAAAATGCAGGTGAAATGGTTTTAAACACAGATTCTTTGATGCTCTGCGTTTTGAAAATGCTGATTTCTGGAAGCTAATGCGACCTCTGGCCTCAATTTAGAATGAATGGACAAACTAGACACATGCTGTATAACCCACGAATAACCACTGTCCTGTCCTCCATTGTAATGTGGAGTACTGATTGTATTGACAATGTTATATTGATTAATTGATCCAGGTGGCCAGCGATAGTGGAGAGAGATCCAGACACCAAGACCTTCTGCCAGTTCAACAGGAATACTGACCTGTACCCTGTAAGATAAACACTGACCTGTACTCTGTAAGATAAACACTGACCTGTACCCTGTACCCTGTAAGATAAACACTGACCTGTACCCTGTACCCTGTAAGATAAACACTGACCTGTACCCTGTACCCTGTAAGATAAACACTGACCTGTACCCTGTACCCTGTAAGATAAACACTGACCTGTACTCTGTAAGATAAACACTGACCTGTACCCTGTAAGATAAACACTGACCTGTACCCCTTAAGATACACACTGACCTGTACCCTGTAAGATACACACTGACCTGTACCCTGTAAGATACACACGGACCTGTACCCTGTACGATAAACACTGACCTGTACCCTGTAAGATAAACACTGACCTGTACTCTGTAAGATAAACACTGACCTGTACCCTGTAAGATACACACTGACCTGTACCCTGTAAGAGACACACTGACCTGTACCCTGTAAGAGACACACTGACCTGTACCCTGTAAGATACACACTGACCTGTACCCTGTACCCTGTAAGATACACACTGACCTGTACCCTGTACCCTGTAAGATACACACTGACCTGTACCCTGTACGATAAACACTGATCTGTACCCTGTAAGATAAACACTGACCTGTACCCTGTAAGATATACACTGACCTGTACCCTGTAAGATAAACACTGACCTGTACCCTGTAAGATAAACACTGACCTGTACCCTGTAAGATAACCACTGACCTGTACCCCTTAAGATACACACTGACCTGTACCCTGTAAGATACACACGGACCTGTACCCTGTACTCTGTAAGATAAACACTGCCTGTACCCTGTACTCTGTAAGATAAACACTGACCTGTACCCTGTACCCTGTAAGATAAACACTGATCTGTACCCTGTAAGATAAAGACTGACCTGTACCCTGTAAGATACACACTGACCTGTACCCTGTAAGATAAACACTGACCTGTACCCTGTAAGATACACACTGACCTGTACCCTGTAAGATACACACTGACCTGTACCCTGTAAGATACACACTGACCTGTACCCCTTAAGATACACACTGACCTGTACCCTGTAAGATACACACTGACCTGTACCCTGTAAGATACACACTGACCTGTACCCTGTAAGAGACACACTGACCTGTACCCTGTAAGATACACACTGACCTGTACCCTGTAAGATAAACACTGACCTGTACCCTGTAAGATACACACTGACCTGTACCCTGTAAGAGACACACTGACCTGTACCCTGTAAGATACACACTGACCTGTACCCTGTAAGATACACACTGACCTGTACCCTGTAAGATAAACACTGACCTGTACCATGTAAGATAAACACTGACCTGTACCCTGTAAGATAAACACTGACCTGTACCCTGTAAGATACACACTGACCTGTACCCTGTAAGATACACACTGACCTGTACCCTGTAAGATAAACACTGACCTGTACGCTGTAAGATACACACTGACCTGTACCCTGTAAGATACACACTGACCTGTACCCTGTAAGATACACACTGACCTGTACCCTGTAAGAGACACACTGACCTGTACCCTGTAAGATACACACTGACCTGTACCCTGTAAGAGACACACTGACCTGTACCCTGTAAGATACACACTGACCTGTACCCTGTAAGAGACACACTGACCTGTACCCTGTACCCTGTAAGAGACACACTGACCTGTACCCTGTACCCTGTAAGAGACACACTGACCTGTACCCTGTAAGATAAACACTGATCTGTACCCTGTAAGAGACACACTGACCTGTACCCTGTAAGAGACACACTGACCTGTACCCTGTAAGAGACACACTGACCTGTACCCTGTAAGATACACACTGACCTGTACCCTGTAAGATACACACTGACCTGTACCCTGTAAGAGACACACTGACCTGTACCCTGTAAGAGACACACTGACCTGTACCCTGTACCCTGTAAGATACACACTGACCTGTACCCTGTAAGAGACACACTGACCTGTACCCTGTAAGAGACACACTGACCTGTACCCTGTAAGATACACACTGACCTGTACCCTGTACCCCTGTAAGAGACACACTGACCTGTACCCTGTAAGAAACACACTGACCTGTACCCTGTAAGAGACACACTAACCTGTACCCTGTAAGATACACACTGACCTGTACCCTGTAAGATACACACTGACCTGTACCCTGTAAGAGACACACTGACCTGTACCCTGTAAGATAAACACTGACCTGTACCCTGTAAGATACACACTGACCTGTACCCTGTAAGAGACACACTGACCTGTACCCTGTAAGATACACACTGACCTGTACCCTGTAAGAGACACACTGACCTGTACCCTGTAAGAGACACACTGACCTGTACCCTGTAAGAGACACACTGACCTGTACCCTGTAAGAGACACACTGACCTGTACCCTGTACCCTGTAAGAGACACACTGACCTGTACCCTGTAAGAGACACACTGACCTGTACCCTGTGCCCTGTAAGATACACACTGACCTGTACCCTGTACCCTGTAAGAGACACACTGACCTGTACCCTGTAAGATACACACTGACCTGTACCCTGTAAGAGACACACTGACCTGTACCCTGTAAGATAAACACTGATCTGTACCCTGTACCCTGTAAGATACACACTGACCTGTACCCTGTAAGATACACACTGACCTGTACCCTGTAAGATACACACTGACCTGTACCCTGTAAGATAAACACTGACCTGTACGCTGTAAGATACACACTGACCTGTACCCTGTAAGATACACACTGACCTGTACCCTGTAAGATACACACTGACCTGTACCCTGTAAGAGACACACTGACCTGTACCCTGTAAGATACACACTGACCTGCACCCTGTAAGAGACACACTGACCTGTACCCTGTAAGATACACACTGACCTGTACCCTGTAAGAGACACACTGACCTGTACCCTGTACCCTGTAAGAGACACACTGACCTGTACCCTGTAAGAGACACACTGACCTGTACCCTGTAAGATACACACTGACCTGTACCCTGTAAGAGACACACTGACCTGTACCCTGTAAGATAAACACTGATCTGTACCCTGTACCCTGTAAGATACACACTGACCTGTACCCTGTAAGATACACACTGACCTGTACCCTGTAAGATACACACTGACCTGTACCCTGTAAGAGACACACTGACCTGTACCCTGTAAGATACACACTGACCTGTACCCTGTAAGATACACACTGACCTGTACCCTGTAAGATACACACTGACCTGTACCCTGTAAGAGACACACTGACCTGTACCCTGTAAGAGACACACTGACCTGTACCCTGTAAGATAAACACTGACCTGTACCCTGTAAGATACACACTGACCTGTACCCTGTACCCTTTAAGAGACACACTGACCTGTACCCTGTACCCTGTAAGAGACACACTGACCTGTACCCTGTAAGATAAACACTGACCTGTACCCTGTAAGATACACACTGACCTGTACCCTGTAAGAGACACACTGACCTGTACCCTGTAAGATACACACTGACCTGTACCCTGTAAGAGACACACTGACCTGTACCCTGTAAGAGACACACTGACCTGTACCCTGTAAGAGACACACTGACCTGTACCCTGTACCCTGTAAGAGACACACTGACCTGTACCCTGTACCCTGTAAGAGACACACTGACCTGTACCCTGTAAGAGACACACTGACCTGTACCCTGTGCCCTGTAAGATACACACTGACCTGTACCCTGTACCCTGTAAGAGACACACTGACCTGTACCCTGTAAGATACACACTGACCTGTACCCTGTAAGAGACACACTGACCTGTACCCTGTAAGATAAACACTGATCTGTACCCTGTACCCTGTAAGATACACACTGACCTGTACCCTGTAAGATACACACTGACCTGTACCCTGTAAGAGACACACTGACCTGTACCCTGTAAGATAAACACTGATCTGTAGCCTGTACCCTGTAAGAGACACACTGACCTGTACCCTGTAAGAGACACACTGACCTGTACCCTGTAAGAGACACACTGACCTGTACCCTGTAAGATAAACACTGATCTGTACCCTGTAAGATACACACTGACCTGTACCCTGTAAGATACACACTGACCTGTACCCTGTAAGAGACACACTGACCTGTACCCTGTAAGAGACACACTGACCTGTACCCTGTAAGAGACACACTGACCTGTACCCTGTAAGATACACACTGACCTGTACCCTGTACCCTGTAAGAGACACACTGACCTGTACCCTGTAAGAGACACACTGACCTGTACCCTGTAAGATAAACACTGACCTGTACCCTGTAAGATACACACTGACCTGTACCCTGTACCCTTTAAGAGACACACTGACCTGTACCCTGTACCCTGTAAGAGACACACTGACCTGTACCCTGTAAGATAAACACTGACCTGTACCCTGTAAGATACACACTGACCTGTACCCTGTAAGAGACACACTGACCTGTACCCTGTAAGATACACACTGACTTGTACCCTGTAAGATACACACTGACCTGTACCCTGTAAGAGACACACTGACCTGTACCCTGTAAGAGACACACTGACCTGTACCCTGTAAGAGACACACTGACCTGTACCCTGTAAGAGACACACTGACCTGTACCCTGTAAGATAAACACTGATCTGTACCCTGTAAGAGACACACTGACCTGTACCCTGTAAGAGACACACTGACCTGTACCCTGTAAGAGACACACTGACCTGTACCCTGTAAGATACACACTGACCTGTACCCTGTAAGAGACACACTGACCTGTACCCTGTACCTTGTCAGAGACACACTGACCTGTACCCTGTAAGATAAACACTGACCTGTACCCTGTAAGATAAACACTGATCTGTACCCTGTAAGATAAACACTGATCTCTACCCTGTAAGATCAGTGGAAGTCTCCCATTATAAATGACTGAATGAAAACACTGGGGTAGTGTCTTTCATGTGAACATTTCTGATTGTGTGTAATGTGTATGTTATGTTTGTGTGTAGTGCAGGTACCATGTAACCTACCTGGGGGAACCAGTCAGCAGAGCCTGGGTGTGTCGGTCTAAAGTCAGGAATTACACAGAGCTCACTGAGGACGCCGCCATCACGGTTAGTCTTCTGGAAAGGGCATACAATTTAACCCTGGTTGTCTGTGCCACTCAGTCGTGTTAGTGTTGATATCAGTTGAGACTGTGTTAGCCCACTGAGCTGGTGTTGATTTCAGTTGAGACTGTGTTAGCCCACTGAGCTGGTGTTGATTTCAGTTGAGACTGTGTTAGCCCACTGAGCTGGTGTTGAGTTCAGTTGAGACTGTGTTAGCCCACTGAGCTGGTGTTGATTTCAGTTGAGACTGTGTTAGCCCACTGAGCTGGTGTTGAGTTCAGTTGAGACTGTGTTAGCCCACTGAGCTGGTGTTGAGTTCAGTTGAGACTGTGTTAGCCCACTGAGCTGGTGTTGATTTCAGTTGAGACTGTGTTAGCCCACTGAGCTGGTGTTGATTTCAGTTGAGACTGTGTTAGCCCACTGAGCTGGTGTTGATTTCAGTTGAGACTGTGTTAGCCCACTGAGCTGGTGTTGATTTCAGTTGAGACTGTGTTAGCCCACTGAGCTAGTGTTGATATCAGTTGAAACTGTGTTAGCCCACTGAGCTGGTGTTGATATCAGTTGAGACTGTGTTAGCCCACTGAGCTGGTGTTGATATCAGTTGAAACTGTGTTAGCCCACTGAGCTGGTGTTGAGTTCAGTTGAAACTGTGTTAGCCCACTGAGCTGGTGTTGATATCAGTTGAGACTGTGTTAGCCCACTGAGCTGGTGTTGATATCAGTTGAGACTGTGTTAGCCCACTGAGCTGGTGTTGATATCAGTTGAGACTGCGTTAGCCCACTGAGCTGGTGTTGATATCAGTTGAGACTGTTAGTCCACAGTCGTGTTAGTGTTGATTTCAGTTGAGACTGTGTTAGCCCACAGTCGTGTTAGTGTTGATTTCAGTTGAGACTGTGTTAGCCCACTGAGCTGGTGTTGATTTCAGTTGAGACTGTGTTAGCCCACTGAGCTGGTGTTGATATCAGTTGAGACTGTGTTAGCCCACAGTCGTGTTAGTGTTGATTTCAGTTGAGACTGTGTTAGCCCACAGTCGTGTTAGTGTTGATTTCAGTTGAGACTGTGTTAGCCCACTGAGCTGGTGTTGATATCAGTTGAGACTGTGTTAGCCCACTGAGCTAGTGTTGATATCAGTTGAAACTGTGTTAGCCCACTGAGCTGGTGTTGATATCAGTTGAGACTGTGTTAGCCCACTGAGCTGGTGTTGATATCAGTTGAAACTGTGTTAGCCCACTGAGCTGGTGTTGAGTTCAGTTGAAACTGTGTTAGCCCACTGAGCTGGTGTTGATATCAGTTGAGACTGTGTTAGCCCACTGAGCTGGTGTTGATATCAGTTGAGACTGTGTTAGCCCACTGAGCTGGTGTTGATATCAGTTGAAACTGTGTTAGCCCACTGAGCTGGTGTTGATTTCAGTTGAGACTGTGTTAGCCCACTGAGCTGGTGTTGATATCAGTTGAGACTGTGTTAGCCCACTGAGCTGGTGTTGATATCAGTTGAAACTGTGTTAGCCCACTGAGCTGGTGTTGAGTTCAGTTGAAACTGTGTTAGCCCACTGAGCTGGTGTTGATATCAGTTGAGACTGTGTTAGCCCACTGAGCTGGTGTTGATATCAGTTGAGACTGCGTTAGCCCACTGAGCTGGTGTTGATATCAGTTGAGACTGTGTTAGCCCACTGAGCTGGTGTTGATATCAGTTGAGACTGTTAGTCCACAGTCGTGTTAGTGTTGATATCAGTTGAGACTGTGTTAGCCCACTGAGCTAGTGTTGATATCAGTTGATTTGCCCTCTGCTGTCTCATCTATTAGCGTTCGAACAGTCCATAAACAACTGTTTGGTACCTGTTATGGTTTTGGGGTGACAGTTTGGTTTCGGTACAACCGTTACTGTAGTTACATTTTGTTTATTTAATAAAATACGTAGTGTTGGTATTCCTCATTCCATATATGATCGTGAGTCATGTAATGCCTGGTGAGAGCACCATCAGGGATCATGACACTTTGGATGTACTGAAATGAAAGCACACGATTACTAATCAACGTCAACTCTAGAGTAAAATACAATATCCTCAGACATTGTATAGTCCTATTTAAAACCTCAGACATTGTATAGTCCTATTTAAAACCTCAGACATTGTATAGGCCTGTTTAAAACCTCAGACATTGTATAGTCCTATTTAAAACCTCAGACATTGTATAGTCCTATTTAAAACCTCAGACATTGTATAGTCCTATTTAAAACCTCAGACATTGTATAGTCCTATTTAAAACCTCAGACATTGTATAGGCCTGTTTAAAACCTCAGACATTGTATAGTCCTATTTAAAACCTCAGACATTGTATAGGCCTGTTTAAAACCTCAGACATTGTATAGTCCTATTTAAAACCTCAGACATTGTATAGGCCTGTTTAAAACCTCAGACATTGTATAGTCCTATTTAAAACCTCAGACATTGTATAGGCCTGTTTAAAACCTCAGACATTGTATAGGCCTGTTTAAAACCTCAGACATTGTATAGGCCTGTATAAAACCTCAGACATTGTATAGTCCTATTTAAAACCTCAGACATTGTATAGTCCTATTTAAAACCTCAGACATTGTATAGGCCTGTTTAAAACCTCAGACATTGTATAGGCCTGTTTAAAACCTCAGACATTGTATAGGCCTGTTTAAAACCTCAGACATTGTATAGGCCTATTTAAAACCTCAGACATTGTATAGTCCTATTTAAAACCTCAGACATTGTATAGGCCTGTTTAAAACCTCAGACATTGTATAGGCCTGTTTAAAACCTCAGACATTGTATAGGCCTGTTTAAAACCTCAGACATTGTATAGGCCTGTTTAAAACCTCAGACATTGTATAGGCCTGTTTAAAACCTCAGACATTGTATAGGCCTGTTTAAAACCTCAGACATTGTATAGGCCTCTACATCCAGGGGCACTGCACTGTGGCTGACCCTGGCCTTTAACATGGGTGAGTGTCAACACCCTGACCTTGACTACCTGAAATGTTGACCTTTGACCCTAGATGTCATTTATTTTATATGAGCCCGTAAGTTTTGTATGGAAATGGGCACTAACCCTAACCTGTGGTTGGGATGAAGGCAGAAGAACCATTTTCATTCCAACCAAATGGACAATGCAGTATTATATTTTATTACTATACTATACTAACCCTATACTCCTCATATCTGTCCTGCCTTTTTCTTTCCATCTCTCTCCTCTCCTCTCCTTCTCTCTCCTCTCATCCCTCTCTCCTCTCCTCCTCTCTCCTCTCATCCCTCTCTCCTCTCCTCCTCTCTCCTCCTACATCCCTCTCTCCTCTCATCCCTGTCTCCTCTCCTCCTCTCTCCTCTCATCCCTCTCTCCTCTCCTCCTCTCTCCTCCTACATCCCTCTCTCCTCTCATCCCTGTCTCCTCCTCTCCTCTCATCCCTGTCTCCTACTCTCTCCTCTCTCCTCTCATCCCTCTCTCCTCTCCTTGTCTCTCCTCTCATCCCTCTCTCCTCTCCTCCTCTCTCCTCCTACATCCCTCTCTCCTCACATCCCTCTCTCCTCTCCTCCTCTCTCCTCTCATCCCTCTCCTCCTCTCTCCTCTCATCCCTCTCTCCTCTCCTCGTCTCTCATCCCTCTCTCCTCCTCTCTCCTCCTACATCCCTCTCTCCTCACATCCCTCTCCTCTCATCCCTCTCTCCTCTCCTCCTCTCTCCTCTCATCCCTGTCTCCTCTCCTCCTCTCTCCTCTCATCCCTCTCTCCTCTCCTCCTCTCCCCTCTCATCCCTCTCTCCTCTCCTCATCTCCCCTCTCATCCCTCTCTCCTCTCCTCATCTCTCCTCTCATCCCTGTCTCCTCTCCTCCTAACTCCTCTCACCCCTGTCTCCTCCTCTATCCTCTTATCCCTGTCTCCTCTCCTCCTTTCTCCTCTCATCCCTGTCTCCTCTCCTCCTCTCATCCATGTCTCCTCTCCTCCTCTGATCCCTGTATCCTCTCCTCCTCTCATCCATGTTCTCCTCCTCTCATCCCTGTCTCCTCTCCTCTGATCCCTGTCTCCTCTCCTCCTCTCATCCCTCTCTCCTCTCCTCCTCTCTCCTCTCATCCCTGTCTCCTCTCCTCCTCCATCCATGTCTCCTTTCCTCCTCTCTTCTCTCATCCCCGTCTCCTCTCCTCCTCTCTCCTCTCATTCCTGTCTCCTCTCCTCCTCTCTCTTCTCATCCTCTCATCCCTGTCTCCTCTCCTCCTCTCATCCCCGTCTCCTCTCTCCTCTCCTCCCTGTTTCCTCTCCTCCTCTCTTCTCTCCTCTCATCCCTGTCTCTTTTCCTCCTCTCTCCTCTGTCTCCCCTCCTCCTCTCTCCTCTCCTCTCATCCCTGTCTCCTCTCCTCCTCTCTCCTCTCATCCCTGTCTCCTCTCCTCCTCTCATCCCTGTCTCCTCTCCTCCTCTCTCCTCTCCTCTCCTACAGGGGAAGTCTCTCCAGAGATTCAAGAAGAAGTTGAGAGAAGCTGTCCTCATAGCAACACAAGCCCAGAGTATTCCACTCAAGGTTCAATCCGTCTATCTATCTATTATATCTGTCCATCCAAATCTCATTTTATTTGTCACATGTTTCGTAAACAGAAGGTGTAGACTAAAAGTGAAATGCTTACCTATGGGTCATCTTCAAACAGAGTTAAAGATGAAGATATATATACAGTGCCTTCAGAAGGTGATTTAGACCCCTTTTCCACATGTTGTTACTTAACAGCCTTATTCCCTCATCAATCTACACACAATACCCCATGATGACGCAGCAAAAACAGGTTTTTAGACATCGAGACATTACAGCCTCCAGTCTTCTTGGGAATGACACTACAAGCTTGGTACACCTGTATTTGGGGAGTTTCTCCCGTTCTTCTCTGCAGATCCTCTTAAGCTCTGTCAGGTTGGATGGGGAGCGTCGCTGCACAGCTATTTTCAGGTCTCCAGAGCTGTTCAATGGGGTTCAAGTCCGGGCTCTGGCTGGGCCAGTCAAGGACATTCAGAGACTTGTCCCAAAGCCACTCCTGCGTTGTCTTGGCTACAAATAACATGGCTATAGTACAAATAACATGGCTGTATACATGGGATACCAGTTCAGTACAAATAACATGGCTATATACACGAGATACCAGTTAAGTACAAATAACATGGCTATATACACGGGATACCAGTTCAGACCAAATAACATGGCTATATACACGGGATACCAGTTCAGTACAAATAACATGGCTATATACGCGGGATACCAGTTCCAAGGCAATGTGCAGGGGTACAGGCTAATTATATGTACATATAGGTAGGGGTAAGGTGACTAGGCAACAGGATAGATAATAGACAGTAGCAGCAGTATACTGTAGGTAGGGGTAAGGTGACTAGGCAACAGGATAGATAATAGACAGTAGCAGCAGTATACTGTAGGTAGGGGTAAGGTGACTAGGCAACAGGATAGATAATAGACAGTAGCAGCAGTATACTGTAGGTAGGGGTAAGGTGACTAGGCAACAGGATAGATAATAGACAGTAGCAGCAGTATACTGTAGGTAGGGGTAAGGTGACTAGGCAACAGGATAGATAATAGACAGTAGCAGCAGTATATGCTGTGAGTGTGTGTGGCATCAGTATGCATGTGTGCACGTGTTATATGTGTGTGTTGGATTGTCACTTTAAGTGTGTGTGTGGGTAGAGTCCGTGCAAGAGTGTTAGTGCAAAAAAGGACAATGCATAGGGCCCTATAAAAAGGACAATGCATAGGGCCCTATAAAAAGGACAATGCATAGGGCCCTATAAAAAGGACAATGCATAGGGCCCTATAAAAAGGACAATGCATAGGGCCCTATAAAAAGGACAATGCATAGGGCCCTATAAAAAGGACAATGCATAGGGCCCTATAAAAAGGACAATGCATAGGGCCCTATAAAAAGGACAATGCATAGGGCCCTATAAAAAGGACAATGCATAGGGCCCTATAAAAAGGACAATGCATAGGGCCCTATAAAAAGGACAATGCATAGGGCCCTATAAAAAGGACAATGCATAGGGCCCTATAAAAAGGACAATGCATAGGGCATAAAAAGGTTGTTTCGGTTTTTTTTCTTCTCAAAATTCAGTTTAGTCTGTTTTGTTTTTCCAGTTTCCATTTTAACAGGCTCTCACGATTACAATACCGTGTCCTAATACCTATACTTGCTTCTTAAATAGTAGGCCGTTTGAGTATAAAGTATTATACTATGTTACATTTAAAAAATATTGTATATTTTAAATGCCCGGATGTCATACTCATTTCGGCTTTGACAACAGCTGATAATTACAGGTGGCTAGGTCAACCAGCTGATAATTACAGGTGGCTAGGTCAACCAGCTGATAATTACAGGTGGCTAGGTCAATAAGCTGATAATTACAGGTGGCTAGGTCAACCAGCTGATAATTACAGGTGGCTAGGTCAACCAGCTGATAATTACAGGTGGCTAGGTCAACCAGCTGATAATTACAGGTGGCTAGGTCAACCAGCTGATAATTACAGGTGGCTAGGTCAACCAGCTGATAATTACAGGTGGCTAGGTCAACCAGCTGATAATTACAGGTGGCTAGGTCAACCAGCTGATAATTACAGGTGGCTAGGTCAACCAGCTGATAATTACAGGTGGCTAGGTCAACCAATACATCATCACTAGTAGTCTAGTTATAGTTAGATCAACCAATACATCATCATGAGTATCCGAGCTAGAGTTGAGAGTAGTAGCTAGCCGGTCGTCCACATTACAAGCCCTCTGCCTCACTGCCTTCCTACTGTGGCTTCCATTCCTCTCAAGCTTCAGGTGACTCTTCTATTGATACATGCTTAGGCATTTATTAGACATTTACCTCAAGTTTACTCACAAATGCGGGTTTGTTCTAAAAAATCTTTGCCGTCGTTCCAAATGCTAGTTACTTATCTAGTTAACTTTAGCCTAAAAACATCTACACTCAACTATAGTAAAAGTTCCCTTGGTGGGGCTATATTCAACCCTTTCCGTTTCATATGCAAAGGCGTGACTGATGGTGCATTCAAAAATATATTGATCAAAACAAGCTTGAATTGTTTTGTCAGCTATTTGCTAGGAGGGGGAACTGCCCATTTCATAGCATAAATTAAATTCTGTCTGTCCGTTGTTCTATCTATTGTTCTATCTATCTCTATACAGTATATACACTACCATTCAAAAGTTTGGGGTCACTTAGAAATGTCCTTGTTTTTGAAGGAAAATCACTTTTTAATGTTGTAAATAACTACTGTATCTGGAAACGGCTGATTTTTTATGGAATATCTACATAGGCTTACAGAGGCCCATTATCAGCAACCATCACTCCTGTGTTCCAATGACACGATGGGTTAGCTAATCCAAGTTTATCATTTTAAAAGGTCAATTGATCATTAGAAAACCCTTTTGCAATTATGTTAGCACAGATGAAAACTGTTGTTCTGATTAAAGAAGCAATAAAACTGGCCTTTGGACTAGTTGAGTATCTGGAGCATCAGCATTTGTGGGTTCGATTACAGGCTCAAAATGGCCAAAAACAATGACCTTTCTTCTGAAACCCTATTCCATGCGAGAAATTGGCAAAAACACTGGAGATCTCGTACAACGCTGTGCACTACTCCCTTCATAGAACAGCGCAAACTGGCTCTAACCAGATTAGAAAGAGGAGTGGGAGGCCCCGGTGCACAACTGAGCAAGAGGACAAGTACATTAGAGTGTCTAGTTTGAGAAACAGACGCCTCACAAGTCCTCAACTGGCAGCTTCATTAAATAGTACCTGCAAAACACCAGTCTCAACGTCAACAGTGAAGATGCGACTCCGGGATGCTGGCCTTCTAGGCAGAGTTTCTCTGTCCAGTGTCTGTGTTCTTTTGCCCATCTTAATCTTTTATTTGTATTGGCCAGTCTGAGAGATGGCTTTTTCTTTGCAACTCTGCCTAGAAGGCCAGCATCCCGGAGTTGCCTCTTCACTGTCATAGGGGGTTTAAAGGGTGTCTCAAGAGAGTATAGGGGGTTTAAAGGGTGTCTCAACAGAGTATAGGAGGTTTAAAGGGTGTCTCAACAGAGTATAGGGGGTTTAAAGGGTGTCTCAACAGAGTATAGGGGGTTTAAAGGGTGTCTCAACAGAGTATAGGGGGTTTAAGGGTGTCTCAACAGAGTATAGGGGGTTTAAAGGGTGTCTCAACAGAGTATAGGGGGTTCAAAGGGTGTCTCAACGGAGTATAGGGGGTTTAAAGGGTGTCTCAACAGAGTATAGGGGGTTTAAAGGGTGTCTCAACGTAGTATAGCGGGTTTAAAGGGTGTCTCAACAGTGTATAGGGGGTTTAAAGGGTGTCTCAACGGAGTATAGGGGGTTCAAAGGGTGTCTCAACAGAGTATAGGGGGTTTAAAGGGTGTCTCAACGGAGTATAATGGGTTTAAAGGGTGTCTCAACAGAGTATAGGGGGTTTAAAGGGTGTCTCAACAGAGTATAGGGGGTTCAAAGGGTGTCTCAACAGAGTATAGGGGGTTTAAAGGGTGTCTCAACAGAGTATAGGGGGTTTAAAGGGTGTCTCAACAGAGTATAGGGGGTTTAAAGGGTGTCTCAACAGAGTATAGGGGGTTTAAATGGTGTCTCAACAGAGTATAGGGGGTTTAAAGGGTGTCTCAACAGAGTATAGGGGGTTTAAAGGGTGTCTCAACAGAGTATAGGGGGTTTAAAGGGTGTCTCAACAGAGTATAGGGGGTTTAAAGGGTGTCTCAACAGAGTATAGGGGGTTTAAAGGGTGTCTCAACAGAGTATAGGGGGTTTAAAGGGTGTCTCAACGGAGTATAGGGGGTTTAAAGGGTGTCTCAACAGAGTATAGGGGGTTTAAAGGGTGTCTCAACGGAGTATAGGGGGTTTAAAGGGTGTCTCAACAGAGTATAGGGGGTTCAAAGGGTGTCTCAACAGAGTATAGGGGGTTTATCTGAGATTCGGAACGGTGCCTGAGAAAGCGTTTCCCATCAACAAAACACCAAATAATGCAATTTCTCATAGATGAATGATGTCTCATCCCTCCAATAGATTTCCAGACACCGAGGCTCATTGAAGCTGTTCTGGTTGGTGGCCCAACGCCCAATTAAAATACTTTATGTTGGTGTTTCCTTTATTCTGGCAGTTACCTGTATCTATCTATTCCATCCATATATCCCTCTATCCATCCATCCATGGTTTGTGCTTTCCGTAGCCTAACCTTTTACCTTCAATGGGATGACGTCAGAGTTAACGTCCCAAAGATGGCATTCAAAATTTTACATCCATTCATTCATTAGTCTCTATTGTTCTGTCAGTCAGATTTCTAGTTGGTTGTTACAAGTCCCTGTCACCAGGGGGAGATATTCAACCTGACAACACACACACAGGCCATCTCCCCTCACATATACACAACACACACACGTCACATATTTCTAAAAACCTGTTTTTGCTTTGTCATTATGGGGCATTGTGTGTAGATTGATGGCTGTAAGGCTGTAACGTAACAAAATGTGGAAACGAGGAAGTAGTCTGAATACTTTCCTTAGGCTCTGTATCCACTGCAATTATTCACTTTGTTTGTGTGTGTTGCTTAATAAACATATGCCCTTCCTTCTCTCTACTCTCTCTCTGTCTGTCTGTCTCTCTCTACTCTCTCTCTCTCTCTCTCTACTCTCTCTCTGTCTGTCTGTCTCTACTCTCTTTCTCTCTCTCTCTCTCTCTCTCTCTCTCTCTCTCTCTCTACTCTCTCTCTGTCTGTCTCTCTCTACTCTCTTTCTCTCTCTCTCTCTCTCTCTCTCTCTCTCTCTGTCTCTCTCTCTGTCTCTCTCTCTCTCTTGTCTCTCTCTCTGTCTCTCTCTCTCTCTACTCTCTCTCTCTCTCTACTCTATCTGTCTCTCTCTCTCTCTACTCTCTGTCTGTCTCTCTCTCTCTCTACTCTCTCTCTCTCTCTCTCTCTACTCTCTCTGTCTCTCTCTCTCTCTCTCTCTCTCTCTCTCTCTTACTCTCTCTCTCTCTCTCTACTCTCTCTCTCTCTCTCTCTACTCTCTCTGTCCTCTCTCTCTCTCTACTCTCTCTACTCTCTCTGTCTCTCTCTCTCTCTCTCTCTCTACTCTCTCTGTCTCTCTCTCTCTCTCTCTCTCTCTACTCTCTCTGTCTCTCTCTCTCTCTCTCTCTACTCTCTCTGTCTCTCTCCTCTCTCTCTCTCTCTACTCTCTCTGTCTCTCTCTCTCTCTCTCTACTCTCTCTCTCTCTACTCTCTCTCTCTCTCTACTCTCTCTCTCTGTCTCTCTCTCTCTCTCAGAGGAGGTTGTCTAGGTTTGGGTTCTGGACTCAACAAACATCAGACAGAGAGAGCTCAGAGGACAGCGAGATTGCTGGTACACACAATACTTCACAAATACTATACACACACACACTGCACCTGAAGTTACTACAGGCTCCTTTAAAAGGTTCCAAGAATGCCTCGTTGTAGCTGGGGTCTGTTTGAAAAGACTATAGGCCATAAGTGACTTCTAAATTAAATGTGTTCATTCATGAGGAGCTGCAACTCTTGTTGTTGTGGGATATAGAGGTGATGGAGATGCTTCTGGACCATGAAAAGAGCAGGAGGTCAGCATACGTCAGAAACAAGGTAAGCATGTCACATCTCCTGTGTCTTCCACACACACTCTCTCTCTCTCTCTCTCTCTGAGCTGGTTTGACTAAATCCAAGTGTATAATTAATGTGTGTGTTCCTCAGAAGTCAGCTGTGGTGAATGCTGCTAAGAAACAGAGTGAAAGAGAGGCAGAGTGGTGAGTGTGCAGGGTTTACTTCCACCCTAACACTAAAACAGAACACTGAGTCGGTCTGATGATGTCATCATGGTTCTCGCCATCAGAGCCCAGAAAGAAAACGATGAAACAAGGAGGAAAGAGAGAAGGAGAGCAGCTTGGAATAAAAAGACCAGGCGAGAAGGAGGGAGTGTTCAATAGACTAAAGCCTGTAAAGAATACGAAGTCAGGTGTGTGTCTCTCTCCCTCTTCTCTCTTTCTCAACTCTAAACTAATCAAGTCTCTCTCACAGAGCCAATTGGAGGGGACCTGAACGAGGGAGGAAAGGGGAGTGAAAGAGAGAGCTGGAGAGAAGAAAAGAGGAGAGGAGGAAGGTAAGAAGAGAGTGATGACTCCCTGGCTCTCCAAACTAAAGAAAGGCAGCGCGACCACGGCCAGACCAGGTGACTTCAACTTCTACAGTACTGACCACGTTAGTTACCTAGCAACAACCTGTAGCTGTCTGAACTGACATCTAACCTCTGATCCCCCGTAGCCTCTCCACCCAGCAAAGACCAGACTGTACTAGAGAGAGAGAGAGAGGAGAAGAGAGAAGGAGTGGAGGAGAAGAGAGAGGGAGACGGAGTAGAGGAGGAAAGAGCGAAAGAGCCCAGTAAAGGAGAAGAAAGGATGGAACTGAGAGAGGAGAGAAGCCTGGAAGAGGAAGAGGAGGAGGAGGAAGAGGGACATGAGTCTGATATATCTGTTGAGGGGGAGGCAGTGAAGGAGGAGGAAGAGGGACATGAGTCTGATATATCTGTTGAGGGGGAGGCAGTGAAGGAGGAGGAAGAGGGACATGAGTCTGATATATCTGTTGAGGAGGAGGCAGTGAAAGAGGAAGGGAGAGAAACAGGAGAGGGAGGAGAGGATGATTTCCTAGATGAAGACATGGAGGGGAAGGAGTTTGTACAGTCTGTGTTTGTAGGGGAGGGGGATGAGGGAGGAGAGGATGATTTCCTAGATGAAGACATGGAGATTCTGGGCTGCAGAGAGGAAGTGATGAAGAGACTTGGTCAGGAACCCATTCAGGAAGAGGAGGATGACTTCTCTATCATGCTGTTTGAGGAGGAGTAGAGAGAGGGAGGGTAGAGGGGAGTAGGTAACAGTCTATCTCCTACTGTTCGGGTCAGGAACCGTTTCTGTTTTCTATTGTTGATGTACATAGTTGAGTTCAGATATGTTTGTTATGAGTTGGGTTACATTATTTAATCAGTTGTATAATATAATAAACATTGAATTATTAGTTTCTAACTTGTGAGTTTGTCTGGTTGTAAATGGGTGGAGATGGGAGCAGCATTGAACCAGTGTGTGTGGAGGGGTTGGAGTTTCAGAGTTGTTTGTTTCCTGCTAGCTGCTGTTTTTACAGGATACTCTCTCTCTCTCTGTCTCTTCTCTCTCTGTCTCTCTCTCTGTCTCTCTCTGTCTCTCTCTCTCTCTCTCTTGTCTCTCTCTCTCTCTCTGTCTCTCTCTCTCTGTCTCTCTCTGTCTCTCTCTCTCTGTCCTCTCTCTGTCTCTCTCTGTCTCTCTCTCTCTCTCTGTCTCTCTCTCTCTGTCTCTCTCTGTCTCTCGCTTTCTCCTCTCTGTTTCTCCCTCTCTGTTTTCTCTCTATCTCTCTCTCTCTCTCAGTTTCTCTCTCTCTGTCCTCTCTCCCTCTCGCTCTCTCCCTCTCGCTCTCTCCCTCTCTGTTTCTCCCTCTCTCTGTCTCTCTCTCTATCTCTCTCTGTTTCTCCCTCTCTCTGTCTCTCTCTCTATCTCTCTCTGTTTCTCTCTCTCTCTGTCTCTCTCTCTCTGTCTCTCTCTTTCTCTCTCTCTCTCTCTCTCTCTCTCTCTCTCTTCAATGTAACAATATATTAAAGCAATAGTAGTAGACCAGTGTCAACATGACTGAGAAGACACATGACCTGGTATGAAAGACAAAACAAAAAAGTTGTTGTTGTTGAAGTTACATTTCACTTTTCACTGACTGTCCCTCAGGTTGTGGTTGTGGCAGGAGGACATGTTTGGCTTCCAAAACTGCACATCTTTTATAGTTTCAAATTCTTTATACTGAATGATCATTTGGGGAAATAAATATTCTCTTACATCTGAGTATTAGTCACAGTGTTATAGGAAATGCAGCTCTGTCTCTACCTCTCCCCTGGAGCAGAGTGAGCACAGACTGTCCTCTCTGGGCAGCCAGGTTTGTCTGTGACGACCGGTCTCTATAGCCAGACTGTCCTCTCTGGTCAGCCAGGTTGGTCTGTGACGACCGGTCTCTATAGCCAGACTGTCCTCTCTGGGCAGCCAGGTTTGTCTGTGACGACCGGCCTCTATAGCCAGACTGTCCTCTCTGGGCAGCCGGGTTTGTCTGTGACGACCGGTCTCTATAGCCAGACTGTCCTCTCTGGGCAGCCAGGTTTGTCTGTGACGACCGGCCTCTATAGCCAGACTGTCCTCTCTGGGCAGCCGGGTTTGTCTGTGACGACCGGTCTCTATAGCCAGACTGTCCTCTCTGGGCAGCCAGGTTTGTCTGTGACGACCGGCCTCTATAGCCAGACTGTCCTCTCTGGGCAGCCGGGTTTGTCTGTGACGACCGGTCTCTATAGCCAGACTGTCCTCTCTGGGCAGCCAGGTTTGTCTGTGACGACCGGCCTCTATAGCCAGACTGTCCTCTCTGGGCAGCCGGGTTTGTCTGTGACGACCGGTCTCTATAGCCAGACTGTCCTCTCTGGGCAGCCAGGTTTGTCTGTGACGACCGGTCTCTATAGCCAGACTGTGCTCACTGAGTCTGAACCTAGTCAGTGTTTTAGAGGGAGAAAGTGTTTTAGTCAGTTTTCTATCAGTCACAGTGGTCAGATAGTCTGCCACCATGTACAGTCTGTTTAGAGACAAATAGCATTGAAGTTTACTTTGATTTTCTGTGGTGTATTTCCAAGAGGTGATATATTTTTGTTGCCAATTTTAACCAGACATTTGTTTTTAGTGTACATTGATTTAATAACATCAGATTTTTTCCCTCCAATATAACTTTCTGTTAGTCTCTAAAAAGACCTTTGTGCCAAATTGAATCAAATGCTTTCTTGAGGTCTACAAAACACGAGTAGATTGTGCCTTTGTTTTGGTTTACACGTTGGTCAATTAGAGTGTGGAGGGTGGAAATGTGGTCTGTTGTACCATCATTCAAAAAAAATCCAATCTGGCATCTGCTCAGGACGTTGTGTTCATCAAGGAAATGATGTAGTCTGCTATTTATGCAGAGAATTTACCCAAGTTGCTGTTAATGCAAATTCCTCTGTAATTTGGGTCAAATTTGTCTCCATTATTATAGATTGGTTTGATCAATCCTTGGTTCCAAATATTGTGGGCAATAACCTATAGGGTAACCAGGTTACAGAGAGTCTAGAGGGTAACCAGGTTACAGAGAGCCTAGAGGGTAACCAGGTTACAGAGAGCCTAGAGGGTAACCAGGTTACAGAGAGCTCTCTCTTTCTGTCTCTCTCTCTATGTCTCTGTCTCTCTATGTCTGTCTTTCTATGTCTATGTCTCTCTCTCTCTATGTCTGTCTCTCTCTATGTCTGTCTCTGTCTCTCTCTATGTCTGTCTCTGTCTCTCTCTCTCTATGTTTCTGTCTCTCTATGTCTGTCTCTCTATGTCTCTGTCTCTCTCTCTCTATGTCTGTCTCTCGCTCTGTCTCTATGTCTCTGTCTCTCTCTCTATGTCTCTGTCTCTCTCTCTCTCTATGTCTCTCTATGTCTCTGTCTCTCTCTATGTCTCTGTCTCTCTCTCTCTATGTCTATGTCTCTGTCTCTCTCTCTCTCTCTGTCTCTCTCTCTCACACAGTGTTTTCTGCTAGTTATTGTTTTGTAGCTGAGAGAGTGGAGGCAGAGAGCGAGAGAGGGGGGTGGAGTGGTGAGAGAGTGTTGAATGAGAGAGAGAGAGAGAGAGAGAGAGAGGAGGCAGAATGGAGTGAGAGAGAGTGGAGGCAGAATGGAGTGAGAGTGGAGGGAGAGGGGAGGCAGAATGGAGGGAGAGAGAGTGGAGGCAGAATGGAGAGAGAGTGGAGGCAGAATGGAGTGAGAGTGGAGGCAGAATGGAGGGAGAGAGAGTGGAGTGAGAGGGGAGGCAGAATGGAGAGAGAGAGAGTGGAGGCAGAATGGAGAGAGAGAGTGAAGGCAGAATTGAGACAGAATGGAGAGAGAGGAAATAAGGTCCTGAGATTGGGTTTTGGGTGGCTCTCACACACACACCAGTGTACACACACACCAGTGTACAGACACATTCAGACACACACCCATTCAGTCAGACTGAGCTGAGCTGTGAAGGTAGAAAACAGGAAAAGTAGAACAATGGGTCCAGCTCTGCACAGCCACTGGCCCCCTCTCTCTCTCTCTCTCTCTCTCCCTCTCTGTCTCTCCTTCTCTCTCCCTCTTTCTCTCTCTCTCTCTCTCTCTGTCTCTCCTCTCTCTCTCTCTCTCTCTCTTTCTCTCTCTGTCTCTTCTCTCTCCTCTCTCCCTCTCTCTCTCTCTCTCTCCTTCTCTCTCTCTCTCCTTCTCTCTCCTCTCTCTACATCTCTCTCTCCCTCTCTCTCTCTTCCACTCTCCTTCTCTCTCTCTCCTTCTCTCTCCCCTCTCTCTCCTCTCTCTCCTTCTCTCTCCCTCTCTTTCCTTCTCCTTCTCTCTCCCTCTCTCGTTCTCCCTCTCTTTCCCTCTCTCTCCCACACACACAGACACCATCAATTATTAACAGACACCTTACAGACACAAACCTGCCAACAACAGCAACACAGAACTGACAGACATGAGGTGTTCTGTCTCCACTAGCTCTGAGAGGAGAGGTCTAGAAATAAGTACTCTGTCTCTCTGGGTTTGGTGTTGCAGCAGTACAGACAGGGGAGTCATGTACCCCAAACATTTGAGCGGGCACAACATGTTTAGATGGTTGGGGAGATGTTAAGAGGAAGGCTGTGCCCTCATCTGAAAGTTGGAGAAGTTTGATTTTTTAAACAGCCCGAAACAGCTTTTTCCTGCAATCTAATCATTATGCTTAATTCTATGTAAAAAAATAATAAATCTGCCTATTTTTCTGCATATCTAAGCATCATACATCTGTCTGTATCCTCCTGACTGGTGTTCATTTTTTAAAGAAACAAAATATGCTTCTTTGCTCACATCTGGGTAAAGGATTGAAAGGAATGTGAGTCTTATTCAGTATATTTAGTTATTGTTTGATATTCTAAAGTCTACCAACCTTACTAGCAGGCATACCAGCTAAAATAGTGAGACAAGCTAGCTACTATAACTAGATTTTTATCCTGAAATGCCTTCTTGGTATCTAGTTATGAGGATGGAAGATTGGGAACCTATCTGGGATAAAGACAACTTCATCAAACTGCTAGGTGGATATACAGAGAAACAACACACATCTAGAAACAAGATCAATCTGAGAGGGAACGTGCAGCTGTGCATTACACCTTTGAGTACAGAACTAAACACCTGCCCTTATGTCTGGGAAAGAGATAGGGGAGGAGGGAGAGAGAGAGATGGTGGAGGAGGGAGAGAGAGATAGGGGAGGAGGGAGAGAGAGATGGGGGAGGAGGGAGAGAGATAGGGCAGGAGAGAGAGAGAGATGGGGAGGAGGGAGAGAGATGGGGGAGGAGGGAGAGAGATAGGGGAGGAGGGAGAGAGATAGGGGAGGAGGGAGAGAGATAGGGGAGGAGGGAGCGAGAGAGATGGGGGAAGAGGGAGAGAGATAGGGGGGAGGGGGAGAGAGATAGGGGAGGGGAGAGAGATAAGGGAGGAGGGAGAGAGATAGGGGAGGGGAGAGAGAGCTATAGGGGAGGGAGAGAGAGCGATAGGGGAGGGGGGAGAGAGAGATAGGGGAGGGGTAGAGAGAGATAGGGGTGGGAGAGAGATAGGGGAGGAGGGAGAGAGATAGGGGAGGGGAGAGATAGGGGAGGAGGGAGAGAGATAAGGGGGGGAGAGATAGGGGAGGAGGGAGAGAGATAGGGGAGGGGAGAGAGATAGGGGAGGAGGGAGAGAGAAATAGGGGAGGGGAGAGAGAGATAGGGGAGGGGAGAGGGAGATATAGGGGAGGAGGGAGAGAGATATAGGGGAGGGGGAGAGAGAGATAGGGGAGGAGGGAGGGAGATAGGGGAGGGGAGAGAGATAGGGG
This sequence comes from Oncorhynchus kisutch, assembly GCF_002021735.2. NCBI lineage: Eukaryota > Metazoa > Chordata > Actinopteri > Salmoniformes > Salmonidae > Oncorhynchus > Oncorhynchus kisutch. Next base: position 45,142,219 of record NC_034182.2, read on the forward strand.
AGGGAGAGAGGAGAGAGAGATTTATAGGAAGAGAAGGAATGAGTTAAGCACAAAGAGAGAGGGCGAGAGATAGTCACAGAGAAAGGGGAGAGAGAGAAAAGGATGAGATAGATGGGAGAAAGAGACCAGCGAGGAGGGAGAGAGATAGGGGAGGGGAGAGAGAGAGAGAGAGAAGGATGAGATAGATGGGAGAAAGAGACCAGCGAGGAGGGAGAGAGATAGGGGAGGGGAGAGAGAGAGAGAGAAGGATGAGATAGATGGGAGAAAGAGACCAGAGAGGAGGGAGAGGAAAGAGGATGTGAGGCTACATTGTTTCAGCTGCCAGCAGCCAACCTCCACATCGCTACGGAGACCAGGGGATGTGAGGGAGGAACACACACTGTCAGACACACACACACATACTGTCAGACACACGCACACATTTACACACACTGTCAGACACACACACACACACACACACATTTACACACACACACACTGTCAGACACACACACACACTGTCAGACACACACACACACACTGTCAGGCCGGAGCGAAGTGACAGGAAGAGATGCAGCGACAGACTGATCACACACATAGACCAGTCAGCCTGTATCACCTCTGTAGGTTGGACGTTTATATCAGCTGTAGCACTGTAGGATACTGTTATAGCAGCGAGACTCTAACTGTTGACCTGGAGGAGAAGAGCCTGATCCACCGGTGAGTCTGATGTTTATTCTTTCACCTGTGTGTGTGTATGTGTGTGTGTTTGTGTGTGTGTGTCACAGTATGTTTGTGAGTGTGTATGTGTGTGTGTGAGAGAGAGGGATACACCTGTGCAGGGATGAGAGGAGGAGGAGGGAAGGAGGAGAAGGGAGGGAGGAAGAGGAGGAAGGAGGAGACGGGGATAGGGAGGGAGGAGGAGGGAGGGAGAGAGGAGGGGGAAGGAGGAGGGATAGGGAGGAGGAGGAAGGAGGAGACTGGGATATGGAGGAGGATGGAGGGAGGGAGGAGGAGACGGGGATATGGAGGAGGATGGAGGGAGGAGGAGGGAGAGAGGGGGGGGAAGGTGAGGAGGAGGGATAGGGAGGGAGGAGGAGATGGGGATAGGGAGGAAGGAGGAGACGGGGATAGGGAGGGAGGAGGAGATGGGGATAGAGGGGATGAGGGAGGGAGGAAGAGGAGTATGGGATAGGGAGGAGGAGGAGGGAAGGATAACCCCCATCCGATTTTAATCCCTAAAGCCCTCCCCCTATCAACAAATAAAGATATGCAGGGAGGGGGGAGAAACAGACTGATCACTAATCTCACACACACAAACAAAAAGGAGGGGTGGGGGTCAGGGGGTTTGTTTGTGTCAGGGGTGTGGTCTTAGAATGACCCACCTTTACATCTGCCTGGCAACTGTTACCACAACAACACTCTCTCTCTCTCTATCAACTGTCCCCAAACAACAACACACACACACTCTCTCTCTCTCTCTCTCTCTCTCTCTATCTATCAACTGTCCCCAAAACAACAACACACACACACTCTCTCTCTCTCTCTCTCTCTCTCTATCTATCAACTGTCCCCAAAACAACAACACACACACACACTCTCTCTCTCTCTCTCTCTCTCTCTCTCTCTCTCTCTATCTATCAACTGTCCCCAAAACAACAACTACCCCTCAATTCTATTCATGGGAAACATATTGTCAAAGCAAGTGAAGTAGATAATATACAAAAGTGAAATAAACAATAGAAATTAACAGTGAACATTACACTCAGAAGTTCCAAAAGAATAAAGACATTTAAAATGTCTTGTATTTACATAAGTTTACATACATTTACAATTTACATATGGGTTGTATTTACAATGGTGTTTGTTCTTCACTAGTCACCCTTTTCTCGTGGCAACAGGTCACACATCTTACTGCTGTGATGACACACTGTGGTATTTCACCCAATAGATATGGGAATTTATCAAAATTGGGTTTGTTTTCTAATTCTTTGTGTATCTGTGTAATCTGAGGGACATATGTCTCTCTAATATGGTCATACATTTGGCAGGAGGTTAGGAAGTGCAGCTCAGTTTCCACCTCATTTTGTGGGCAGTGTGCACATAGCCTGTCTTCTCTTGAGAGCCAGGTCTGCCTACGGCGGCCTTTCTCAATAGCAAGGCTATGTTCACTGAGTCTGTACATAGTCAAAGCTTTCCTTAATTTTGGGTCAGTCACAGTGGTCAGGTATTCTGCCACTACGTACTCTCCTTTTAGGGCCAAATAGCATTCTAGTTTGTTCAGTTTTTTTGTTAATTCTTTCCAATGTGTCAAGTAATTATATTTTTGTTTTCTCATGATTTGGTTGGGTCTAATTGTGCTGCTGTCCTGGGGCTCTGTGGGGTGTGTTTGTGTTTGTGAACAGAGCCCCACGACCAGCTTGCTTAGGGGGACTCTTCTCCAGGTTCATCTCTCTGTAGGTGATGGCTTTGTTATGGAAGGTTTGGGAATCGCTTCCTTTTAGGTGGTTAAATAAAGGGTTATATATATATATATATAAATATGCCCGATAGTTTTTCATATTTTCTGGGTCAAGGTTTGGCTTTTTCAAGAGAGGCTTTATTACTGCCACTTTTAGTGAGTTTGGTACACATCCGGTGGATAGAGAGCCGTTTATTATGTTCAACATAGGAGGGCCAAGCACAGGAAGCAGCTCTTTCAGTAGTTTAGTTGGAATAGGGTCCAGTATGCAGCTTGAAGGTTTAGAGGCCATGATTATTTTCATCATTGTGTCAAGAGATATAGTACTAAAACACTTGAGTGTCTCTCTTGATCCTAGGTCCTGGGAGAGTTGTGCAGACTCAGGACAACTGAGCTTTGGAGGGATACACTGTCACGCCCTTAGAGTGTCGTTTTATTTCTCTATTTGGTTAGGTCAGGTTGTGATGTGGGGTGGGCATTCTATGTTTTGTATTTCTGTGTGTTTGGCCGAGCTGTCTATCGTTCTCTCTGATTGGGAATCATAATTAGGCAGCCTGTTTTTCCACCTCGGTTGTTGACTTTGTTTGATGCAGGTATAGCCATAGTCAGCTTCACGTTCATTTTGTTGTTCCCTTGTTTTGTTGGTGACTTTCTTAATAAAGGATAAATGTATGCTCACCACGCTGCACCTTGGTCCGGTCGTTTCCCTGACGACGGTCGTGACAGAACTACCCACCACAAACGGACCAAATGGCGTGGCCGGGAGGAGCAGCGTTTTCTGGAGGAATGGACATGGAAGGTGATCTTGGAAGGCAAGGGACCCTGGGCAAAGGCTGGAGAGTATCGGGGTATCGGGGTCCAAGGGAGGAGATAGAGGCGGCGAAAGCAGAGCGGTGACAGTACGAGGAGTTGGCACAAGAGAGAGGCAGCCCCAGACTGGTTGGAGACCTGAGCTAACTCCCCGTGCTTACCGTGGGGAGCATGTGACTGGTCAGGCACCGTGTTATGCAGTGATGCGCACGGTGTCTCCAGTGCGCACTCATAGCCCGGTGCGCTAAAGTTCATCCTCCCGCATCGGCCGGGCTAGAGTGGGCATCCGTCTCTACGGCCCAGGATATCCTGCGTCCTGTGCTAGCGCCCCGCATTTGCTGGGCGAAAGGAACCATCCAGCCAGGACGGGTTGTGCCGGCTCTATGCTCTATGCTTGAGACCTCCAGTGCTCATCCACGGCCCAGTGTATCCTGTGCCTGTTCCAAGAACCAAGCCTACAGAATGTCTCCCCAAGCCTGTTGAGTCCTGTGCCTGCTCCCAGAACCAGGCCTCCTGTATGTCTCCCCAGCCTGATGGGCGAAGCCTCCAGTGAAGCCTCCAGTGATGATGAATGGCTCGAAGCCTCCAGTTATGATCCATGGCACGAAGCCTCCAGCGTTGATCCGCGGTCCAGAGTGTGTCAAGTAATTATCTTGATCCGCGGTTCAGAGCCTCCAGCGACGGTCTCCAGTCCGAAGCCTCCAGCGACGGTCTCCAGTCCGGAGCATCCAGCAACGGTCTCCAGCGACGATCCCCAGACTGGCCCCGGACTGGGACCGTCGCTGGAGACCCTGGATTGGGGACCGTCGCTGGAGACCCCGGGCTGGGGACCGTCATTGGAGGTTCCGGACTGTGGCCCGTCGTTGGAGGTTCCGGACTGTGGCTCGTCGTTGGAGGTTCCGGACTGTGGCTCGTCGTTGGAGGTTCCGGACTGTGGCCCGTCGTTGGAGGTTCCGGACTGTGGCCCATCGTTGGAGGTTCCGGTCTGTGAACTGTCGCCGGACGCTCTGGACTGCCGAGGCGCACTGTAGACCTGGTGCGTGGTGCCGGCACTGGTGGTACTGGGCTGGTGACACGCACCTCAGGGCGAGTGCAGTGAGCAGGAATAGGACGTACTGGACTGTGGAGGCGCACTGGAGGTCTGGAATGTAGAGCTGACACAACCCGTCCTGGCTGGATGTTTATTTTCTGGCATAGGATGCACTGGGCTGTGCAGACTCACCGGAGACACTGTACGCAGAGCCAGCGCAGGATATCCTGGTCCAAGGAGGTACACTGGAGACCAGGAGCGCTGAGCCGGCACCCTCCTTCCTGGCTGGATGCCCATTCTAGCCCGGCCAATGCGAGGAGCTGGAATAGAGCTGGAATAGACTCATGCAATCTTCTCGTGTGCCCCCCCAATTTTTTTTATTGGGTCTGCCTCTCGGGCTTCCGTGCTAGCCGTGTACCCTCATATCGTCGCCGTTCCTCCTGTGCTATCTCCACCTGCCTCCATGGTAGGCGATCCTCTCCTGACAGTATCTCCACCTGCCTCCATGGTAGACGATCCTCTCCTGACAGTATCTCCACCTGCCTCCATGGTAGGCGATCCTCTCCTGATAGTATTTCCTCCCACGTCCAGGATCCTTTACCGTCCAGTATTTCGTCCCATGTCCGTGCTGTCTGCTCCATCAAACGCTGCTCCTCCTTTTCACGCTGCTTGGTCCTTTTAAGGTGGGTTATTCTGTCGTCGTATTGATGAGACCAAGACACAGCGTGATATGAATACATACTTCTATTAATAAAGAAAGAACACTAAACAAACTAACAAAAAACTAAATGAACGTGACGCTATAAACCGAGTGCTGACAGGCAACTACACATAGACAATAACCCACAAAACCAACATGGCAACCTAAATAGGATCCCCAATCAGAGACAACGATAAAAAGCTGCCTCTGATTGGGAACCAATTCAGGCCACCATAGACCTACATTTACCTAGACATTCCAAAACCCCATAGATATACAAAAATCATAGACAAGGCAAAAACACACACCCACCCTCGTCACACTCTGAACGAACCAAAATGATAAAGAAAACAAAGATAACTAAGGTTAAGGCGTGACACTCTCTCTATTGTGTTATTGACTGTATGTTTGTTTACTCCATCTGTAACACTGACATTCTCTCTATTGTGTTATTGACTGTATGTTTGTTTACTCCATGTGTAACTCTGTTGTTGTTGTGTCGCACTGCTTTGCTTTATCTTGGCCAGGTCGCAGTTGTAAATGAGAACTTGTTCTCAACTGGCCTACCTGGTTAAATAAAGGGTTATATATATAAATACCTGGTTAAATAAAGGGTTATATATATAAATACCTGGTTAAATAAAGGGTTATATATATAAATACCTGGTTAAATAAAGGGTTAGGGTTATATAATATATAAGTTCCTGGTTAAATAAAGGGTTATATATATAAATACCTGGTTAAATAAAGTATACAGCCTCTCTACTGTATATAGCCTCTCTACTGTATATAGCCTCTACTGTATATAGCCTCTCTACTCTATATAGCCTCTCTACTGTATATAGCCTCTCTACTGTATATAGCCTCTCTACTGTATGTAGCCTCTCTACTGTATACAGCCTCTCTACTGTATATAGCCTCACTACTGTTTATAGTCTCTCTACTGTATATAGTCTCTCTACTGTATATAGCCTCTCTACTGTATATAGCCTCTCTACTGTATATAGTCTCTCTACTGTATATAGTCTCTCTACTGTATATAGCCTCTCTACTGTATGTAGCCTCTCTACTGTATACAGCCTCTCTACTGTATATAGCCTCGCTACTGTTTATAGCCTCTCTACTATATATAGCATCTCTACTGTATGTAGCCTCTCTACTGTATATAGCCTCTCTACTGTATATAGCCTCTCTACTGTATACAGCCTCTCTACTGTATATAGCCTCGCTACTGTATACAGCCTCTCTACTGTATATAGCCTCTCTACTGTATACAGCCTCTCTACTGTATATAGCCTCGCTACTGTATATAGCCTCACTACTGTATATAGCCTCTCTACTGTATATAGCCTCTCTACTGTATATAGCCTCTCTACTGTATATAGCCTCTCTACTGTATATAGCCTCTCTACTGTATATAGCCTCTCTACTGTATATAGCCTCTCTACTGTATATAGCCTCACTACTGTATATAGCCTCTCTACTGTATATAGCCTCTCTACTGTATACAGCCTCTCTACTGTATATAGCCTCTCTACTGTATATAGCCTCTCTACTGTATATAGCCTCACTACTGTATATAGCCTCACTACTGTATATAGCCTCTCTACTGTATACAGCCTCTCTACTGTATATAGCCTCTCTACTGTATATAGCCTCACTACTGTATGTAGCCTCTCTACTGTATATAGCCTCTCTACTGTATACAGCCTCTCTACTGTATATAGCCTCTCTACTGTATACAGCCTCTCTACTGTATATAGCCTCTCTACTGTATACAGCCTCTCTACTGTATATAGCCTCTCTACTGTATATAACCTCGCTACTGTATATAGCCTCTCTACTGTATATAGCCTCGCTACTGTATATAACCTCTCTACTGTATATAGCCTCTACTGTATATAGCCTCTCTACTGTATATAGCCTCTCTACTGTATACAGCCTCTCTACTGTATATAGCCTCTCTACTGTATATAGCCTCTCTACTGTATACAGCCTCTCTACTGTATATAACCTTGCTACTGTATATAACCTCGCTACTGTATATAGCCTCTCTACTGTATATAGCCTCTCTACTGTATATAGCCTCTCTACTGTATATAGCCTCTCTACTGTATATAGCCTCGCTACTGTATATAGCCTCACTACTGTATATAGCCTCTCTACTGTATATAGCCTCTCTACTGTATATAGCCTCTCTACTGTATATAGCCTCGCTACTATATATAGCATCTCTACTGTATATAGCCTCTACTGTATATAGCCTCTCTACTGTATATAGCCTCTCTACTGTATATAGCCTCGCTACTGTTTATAGCCTCTCTACTGTATATAGTCTCTCTACTGTATATAGCCTCTCTACTGTTTATAGCCTCTCTACTGTTTATAGCCTCTCTACTGTATATAGTCTCTCTACTGTATATAGCCTCTCTACTGTATATAGCCTCTCTACTGTTTATAGCCTCTCTACTGTATATAGCCTCTCTACTGTATATAGTCTCTCTACTGTATATAGCCTCTCTACTGTATACAGCCTCTCTACTGTATATAACCTCTCTACTGTTTATAGCCTCTCTACTGTATATAGCCTCTCTACTGTATATAGCCTCTCTACTGTATACAGCCTCTCTACTGTATATAACCTCTCTACTGTTTATAGCCTCTCTACTGTATATAGCCTCTCTACTGTATATAGCCTCTCTACTGTATACAGCCTCTCTACTGTATATAACCTCTCTACTGTATATAGCCTCTCTACTGTTTATAGCCTCTCTACTGTATATAGCCTCTCTACTGTATATAGCCTCGCTACTGTATATAGCCTCACTACTGTATATAGCCTCTCTACTGTATATAGCCTCTCTACTGTATATAGCCTCTCTACTGTATATAGCCTCGCTACTATATATAGCATCTCTACTGTATATAGCCTCTCTACTGTATATAGCCTCTCTACTGTATATAGCCTCTCTACTGTATATAGCCTCGCTACTGTTTATAGCCTCTCTACTGTATATAGTCTCTCTACTGTATATAGCCTCTCTACTGTTTATAGCCTCTCTACTGTTTATAGCCTCTCTACTGTATATAGTCTCTCTACTGTATATAGCCTCTCTACTGTTTATAGCCTCTCTACTGTATATAGCCTCTCTACTGTATATAGTCTCTCTACTGTATATAGCCTCTCTACTGTATACAGCCTCTCTACTGTTTATAGCCTCTCTACTGTTTATAGCCTCTCTACTGTATATAGCCTCTCTACTGTATATAGCCTCTCTACTGTATACAGCCTCTCTACTGTATATAACCTTGCTACTGTATATAACCTCGCTACTGTATATAGCCTCTCTACTGTATATAGCCTCTCTACTGTATATAGCCTCTCTACTGTATATAGCCTCTCTACTGTATATAGCCTCGCTACTGTATATAGCCTCACTACTGTATATAGCCTCTCTACTGTATATAGCCTCTCTACTGTATATAGCCTCTCTACTGTATATAGCCTCGCTACTATATATAGCATCTCTACTGTATATAGCCTCTACTGTATATAGCCTCTCTACTGTATATAGCCTCTCTACTGTATATAGCCTCGCTACTGTTTATAGCCTCTCTACTGTATATAGTCTCTCTACTGTATATAGCCTCTCTACTGTTTATAGCCTCTCTACTGTTTATAGCCTCTCTACTGTATATAGTCTCTCTACTGTATATAGCCTCTCTACTGTATATAGCCTCTCTACTGTTTATAGCCTCTCTACTGTATATAGCCTCTCTACTGTATATAGTCTCTCTACTGTATATAGCCTCTCTACTGTATACAGCCTCTCTACTGTATATAACCTCTCTACTGTTTATAGCCTCTCTACTGTATATAGCCTCTCTACTGTATATAGCCTCTCTACTGTATACAGCCTCTCTACTGTATATAACCTCTCTACTGTTTATAGCCTCTCTACTGTATATAGCCTCTCTACTGTATATAGCCTCTCTACTGTATACAGCCTCTCTACTGTATATAACCTCTCTACTGTATATAGCCTCTCTACTGTTTATAGCCTCTCTACTGTATATAGCCTCTCTACTGTATATAGCCTCGCTACTGTATATAGCCTCACTACTGTATATAGCCTCTCTACTGTATATAGCCTCTCTACTGTATATAGCCTCTCTACTGTATATAGCCTCGCTACTATATATAGCATCTCTACTGTATATAGCCTCTCTACTGTATATAGCCTCTCTACTGTATATAGCCTCTCTACTGTATATAGCCTCGCTACTGTTTATAGCCTCTCTACTGTATATAGTCTCTCTACTGTATATAGCCTCTCTACTGTTTATAGCCTCTCTACTGTTTATAGCCTCTCTACTGTATATAGTCTCTCTACTGTATATAGCCTCTCTACTGTTTATAGCCTCTCTACTGTATATAGCCTCTCTACTGTATATAGTCTCTCTACTGTATATAGCCTCTCTACTGTATACAGCCTCTCTACTGTTTATAGCCTCTCTACTGTTTATAGCCTCTCTACTGTATATAGCCTCTCTACTGTATATAGCCTCTCTACTGTATACAGCCTCTCTACTGTATATAACCTCTCTACTGTTTATAGCCTCTCTACTGTATATAGCCTCTCTACTGTATACAGCCTCTCTACTGTATATAACCTCGCTACTGTATATAGCCTCTCTACTGTATATAGCCTCGCTACTGTATATAACCTCTCTACTGTATATAGCCTCTACTGTATATAGCCTCTCTACTGTATATAGCCTCTCTACTGTATACAGCCTCTCTACTGTATATAGCCTCTATACTGTATATAGCCTCTCTACTGTATACAGCCTCTCTACTGTATATAACCTTGCTACTGTATATAACCTCGCTACTGTATATAGCCTCTCTACTGTATATAGCCTCTCTACTGTATATAGCCTCTCTACTGTATATAGCCTCTCTACTGTATATAGCCTCGCTACTGTATATAGCCTCACTACTGTATATAGCCTCTCTACTGTATATAGCCTCTCTACTGTATATAGCCTCTCTACTGTATATAGCCTCGCTACTGTATATAGCCTCTCTACTGTATATAGCCTCTCTACTGTATATAGCCTCGCTACTGTTTATAGCCTCTCTACTGTATATAGTCTCTCTACTGTATATAGCCTCTCTACTGTTTATAGCCTCTCTACTGTTTATAGCCTCTCTACTGTATATAGTCTCTCTACTGTATATAGCCTCTCTACTGTATATAGCCTCTCTACTGTTTATAGCCTCTCTACTGTATATAGCCTCTCTACTGTATATAGTCTCTCTACTGTATATAGCCTCTCTACTGTATACAGCCTCTCTACTGTATATAACCTCTCTACTGTTTATAGCCTCTCTACTGTATATAGCCTCTCTACTGTATATAGCCTCTCTACTGTATACAGCCTCTCTACTGTATATAACCTCTCTACTGTAATAGCCTCTCTACTGTATATAGCCTCTCTACTGTATATAGCCTCTCTACTGTATATAGCCTCTCTACTGTATACAGCCTCTCTACTGTATATAACCTCTCTACTGTATATAGCCTCTCTACTGTTTATAGCCTCTCTACTGTTAATAGCCTCTCTACTGTATATAGCCTCTCTACTGTATATCGCCTCTCTACTGTATATAGCCTCTCTACTGTATATAGTCTCTCTACTGTATATAGCCTCTCTACTGTATACAGCCTCTCTACTGTATATAGTCTCTCTACTGTATATAGCCTCTCTACTGTTTATAGCCTCTCTACTGTATATAGCCTCTCTACTGTATATAGTCTCTCTACTGTATATAGCCTCTCTACTGTATATAGCCTCTCTACTGTATACAGCCTCTCTACTGTATATAACCTCTCTACTGTATATAGCCTCACTACTGTATATAGCCTCTCTACTGTATAGTCTCTCTACTGTATATAGCCTCTCTACTGTATATAGCCTCTCTACTGTATATAGCCTCTCTACTGTATATAACCTCTCTACTGTATATAACCTCTCTACTGTATATAGCCTCTCTACTGTATATAGCCTCTCTACTGTATATAACCTCTCTACTGTATATAGCCTCTACTGTATATAGCCTCTCTACTGTATATAACCTCTCTACTGTATATAACCTCTCTACTGTATATAGCCTCTCTACTGTATATAGCCTCTCTACTGTATATAACCTCTCTACTGTATATAACCTCTCTACTGTATATAGCCTGTCTACTGTATATAGCCTCTCTACTGTATATAGCCTCTCTACTGTATATAACCTCTCTACTGTATATAGCCTCTCTACTGTATATAGCCTCTCTACTGTATATAGCCTCTCTACTGTATATAGCCTCTCTACTGTATATAGCCTCTCTACTGTATATAGCCTCTCTACTGTATATAGTCTCTCTACTGTATATAACCTCTCTACTGTATACAGCCTCTCTACTGTATATAGCCTCTCTACTGTATACAGCCTCTCTACTGTATATAGCCTCTCTACTGTATATAGCCTCTCTACTGTATATAGTCTCTCTACTGTATATAGTCTCTCTACTGTATATAGCCTCTCTACTGTATATAGCCTCTCTACTGTATACAGCCTCTCTACTGTATATAACCTCTCTACTGTATATAGCCTCTCTACTGTATATAGCCTCACTACTGTATATAGCCTCTCTACTGTATATAGTCTCTCTACTGTATATAGCCTCTCTACTGTATATAGCCTCTCTACTGTATATAGCCTCTCTACTGTATATAACCTCTCTACTGTATATAACCTCTCTACTGTATATAGCCTCTCTACTGTATATAGCCTCTCTACTGTATATAACCTCTCTACTGTATATAACCTCTCTACTGTATATAGCCTGTCTACTGTATATAGCCTCTCTACTGTATATAGCCTCTCTACTGTATATAGCCTCTCTACTGTATATAGCCTCTCTACTGTATATAGCCTCTCTACTGTATATAGCCTCTCTACTGTATATAGCCTCTCTACTGTATATAGTCTCTCTACTGTATATAACCTCTCTACTGTATACAGCCTCTCTACTGTATATAGCCTCTCTACTGTATACAGCCTCTCTACTGTATATAGCCTCTCTACTGTATATAGCCTCTCTACTGTATATAGCCTCTCTACTGTATATAGCCTGTCTTTTTACTGTTGTTTTATTTCTTTACCTACCTATTGTTCACCTAATACCATTTTTGCACTATTGGTTAGAGCCTGTAAGTAAGCATTTCACTGTTTGTATTCGGCTCATGTGAAAAAAACCTTTGATTTGATTTGATATCAAACATCTCCAATCCAAAATTAAATCTAGAATCGGCCTCCTATTTCGCAACAAAGCCTCCTTCACTCATGCTGCCAAACATACCCTCGTAAAACTGACCATCCTACCAATCCTTGATTTCGGCGATGTCATTTATAAAATAGCCTCCAACACTCTACTCAGCAAATTGGATGCAGTCTATCACAGTGCCACGCGTTTTGTCACCAAAGCGCCATATACTACCCACCACTGCGACCTGTATGCTCTCGTTGGCTGGCACTCGCTTCATATTTGTCACCAAACCCACTGGCTCCAGGTCATCTATAAGTCTTTGCTAGGTAAAGCTCCGCCTTATCTCAGCTCACTGGTCACCATAGCAGCACCCATCTGTAGCACACGATCCAGCAGGTATATTTCACTGGTCATCCCCAACACCTCCTTTGGCCGCCTTTCCTTCCAGTTCGCTGCTGACTGGAACAATTGTGGAAAAATCACTGAAGCTGGAGACTCATATCTCCCTCACTATCTTTAAGCATCAGCTGTCAGAGCAGCTCACAGATGACTGCACCTGTACACAGGCCATCTGTAAATATTCCATCTGTACACAGCCCATCTGTAAACATCCCATCTGTAAACAGCCCATCTGTAAACAACCCATCTGTACACAGCCAATCTGTACACAGCCCATCTGTAAACTGCCCATCTGTAAACAACCCATCTGTAAACATCCCATCTGTACACAGCCCATCTGTACACAGCCCATCTGTAAACAGCCCATCTGTAAACAGCCCATCTGTAAACAGCCCATCTGTAAACAAACCATCTGTAAACAGCCCATCTGTAAACAACCCATCTGTAAACAGCCCATCTGTAAACAACCCATCTGTAAACAGCCCATCTGTAAACAGCCCATCTGTAAACAGCCCATCTGTACACCACCCATCTGTAAACAGCCCATCTGTAAACAACCCATCTGTAAACAGCCCATCTGTAAACAGCCCATCTGTACATAACCCATCTGTAAACAGCCCATCTGTAAACAGCCCATCTGTAAACAACCCATCTGTAAACAGCCCATCTGTAAACAGCCCATCTGTAAACAGCCCATCTGTAAACAACCCATCTGTAGACAACCCATCTGTAAACAGCCCATCTGTAAACAACCCATCTGTAAACAGCCCATCTGTAAACAACCCATCTGTAAACAGCCCATCTGTACTCAACCCATCTGTAAACAGCCCATCTGTAAACAACCCATCTGTAAACAACCCATCTGTAAACAACCCATCTGTAAACAGCCCATCTGTAAACAACCCATCTGTAAACAACCCATCTGTAAACCCCCCATCTGTAAACAACCCATCTGTAAACAACCCATCTGTAAACAACCCATCTGTAAACAACCCATCTGTAAACAGCCCATCTGTAAACAGCCCATCTGTAAACAACCCATCTGTAAACAACCCATCTGTACACAACCCATCTGTAAACAGCCCATCTGTAACACTGACACTCTCTCTATTGTGTTATTGACTGTATGTTTGTTTATTCCATGTGTAACTCTGTTGTTGTTTGTGTCTCACTGCTTTGCTTTATCTTGGCCAGGTCGCAGTTGTAAATGAGAACTTGTTCTCAACTTGCCTACCTGGTTAAATAAAGGTGTTCTCAACTAGCCTACCTGGTTAAATAAAGGTGTTCTCAACTGGCCTACCTGGTTAAATAAAGGTGTTCTCAACTGGCCTACCTGGTTAAATAAAGGTGTTCTCAACTGGCCTACCTGGTTAAATAAAGGTGTTCTCAACTGGCCTACCTGGTTAAATAAAGGTGTTCTCAACTGGCCTACCTGGTTAAATAAAGGTGCAATAATAAACAATTAGGGAGGTGTTCTTAATGTTTTGTTCACTCAGTATATAGCGTGTATTATTATTATTATTATTATTATTTTCCGCCGACGAATAAACGGTCACCAGTGCCGCTCTGCTCTTAAAGGCGATGCCCCTCCATATGTCCTCTGAGTTAGGAACAGCTGACTGCCAGGGCGCCTCCCCTTTAAAAATGAATGATGTGATTACATGTCGTCCCCTCTTCCTCT
>NC_034182.2:45159100-45169100 GCF_002021735.2 Oncorhynchus kisutch
ATTGGTATTTATGAGGATCCCTATGAGCCAGTCATCAGCTACTCTTCCTTGGGTCCACATAGTACAGAACATATGGTGCATTCAGAAAGTATTCAGACCCCTGGACTTTTTACACATTTTGTTACGTTACAGCCTTGTTCTAAAATGTATTCAATTGTTTTTCCCCCCTCATCAATCTACACACAATACCCCATAATGACATCACAATACCCCACAATGATATCACAATACCCCCAAAATGACAAAGCAAAAAAAAAATGTTAATGAAATTTTAGAAAAAATACAAATAAACGCAAATATCACATTTACATAAGTATTCAGACCCTTTACTCAGTACTTTGTTGACGTACCTTTGGCAGCGATTACAGCCTCCAGTCTTCTTGGCTATGACGCTACAAGCTTGGCACACCTGTATTTGGGGAGTTTCTCCCATTCTTCTCTGCAGATCCTTTCAAGGTCTGTCAGGTTGGATGGGGAGCGTCACTGCACAGCTATTTTCAGGTCTCTCCAGAGATGTTCATTGGGTTCAAGTCCGGGTTCTGGCTGGGCCCCTCAAGGACATTCAGAGACTTGTCCCAAAGCCACTCCTGTGTTGTCTTGGCTGTGTGCTTAGGGTCGTTGTGCTGTTGGAAAGTGAACCATCACCCCAGTCTGGGGTCCTGAGCGCTCTGGAGCAGGTTTTCATCAAGGATCTCTCTGTACTTTGTGCCGTTCATCTTTCCCTCGATCCTGACTAGTCTCCCAGTCCCTGTCGCTGAAAAACATCCCCACAGCATGATGCTGCCACCACCATGCTTCACCGTAGGGATGGTACCAGGTTTCCTCCAGACTTGACCCTTGGCATTCAGGCCAAAGAGTTCAATCTTGGTTTCATCAGACCAGAGAATCTTGTTTCTCATGGTCTGAGAGTCCTTTAGGGACCTTTTGAAAAACTCCAAGTGGGCTGTCATGTGCCTTTTACTGAGGAGCGGCTTCTGTCAGGCCACTCTACCATTATGGCCTGATTGGTGGAGTGCTGCAGAGATGGTTGTCCTTCTGGAAGGTTCTCCCATCTCCACAGAGGAACTTTAGAGCTCAGTCAGAGTGACCATCGGGTTCTTGGTCACCTCCCTGACCAAGGCCCTTCTCCCTGATTGCTCAGTTTGGCCGGACGGCCAGCTCTAGGAAGAGTTTTGGTGGTTAAAAAACTTATTTCATTTAAGAATTACGGAGGCCACTGTGTTCTTGGGGACCTTCAATGCTACAGACATTTTTTGGTACCCTTTCTCAGATCTGTACCTCGACACAATCCTGTCTTGGAGCTCTACAGACAATTCCTTCAACCTCATGGCTTGGTTTTTGCTCTGACATGCACTGTCAACTGTGGGACCTTATATAGACAGGTGTGTGCCTTTCCAAATCATGTCCAATCAATTGAATTTACCTCAGGTGGACTCCAATCAAGCTGTAGAAACATCTCAAGGATGATCAATGGAAACAGGATGCACCTGAGCTCCATTTACAGTCTCATAGCAAAGGGTCTGAATACTTAAGTAAATAAAATAGTTCTGTTTTTTATATTTTATAAATTTGCAAATATTTCTAAAAACCTGTTTTCGCTTTGTCATTATTGGTTATTGTGTGTCGATTGATGAGGAAATGTTTTAATTGAATCCATTTCAGAATAAGGCTGTAACGTAACAAAATGTGTAAAATGGGAAGGGGCCTGAATGCTTTCCCTTTACATTTAAACATCACACAGACTACATGTCAATATCTAGGTCTAATACACAACACAGTGTACATTACAATACAATATAACATGTCTGTCTCTTCAAAGTCCCCTTTGTGCAGTAAGGTGTTCTTTAATCTTTCATAGCCTGAGTTTCCTGGGGTGGCAGAGAGTTCCATGTAGTCATGGCTCTATGTGGTACTGTGGAATAGTTCCATGTAGTCATGGCTCTATGTGGTACTGTGGAATAGAGTTCCATGTAGTCATGGCTCTATGTAGTACTGTGGAATAGAGTTCCATGTAGTCATGGCTCTATGTAGTACTGTGGAATAGAGTTCCATGTAGTCATGGCTCTATGTAGTACTGTGGAATAGAGTTCCATGTAGTCATGGCTCTATGTAGTACTGTGGAATAGAGTTCCATGTAGTCATGGCTCTATGTAGTACTGTGGAATAGAGTTCCATGTAGTCATGGCTCCATGTAGTACTGTGGAATAGAGTTCCATGTAGTCATGGCTCTATGTAGTACTGTGGAATAGAGTTCCATGTAGTCATGGCTCTATGTGGTACTGTGGAATAGAGGTCCATGTAGTCATGGCTCTATGTAGTACTGTGGAATAGAGTTCCATGTAGTCATGGCTCTATGTAGTACTGTGGAATAGAGTTCCATGTAGTCATGGCTCTATGTAGTACTGTGGAATAGAGTTCCATGTAGTCATGGCTCTATGTGGTACTGTGGAATAGAGTTCCATGTAGTCATGGCTCTATGTAGTACTGTGGAATAGAGTTCTATGTAGTACTGTGGAATAGAGTTCCATGTAGTCATGGCTCTATGTGGTACTGTGGAATAGAGTTCCATGTAGTCATGGCTCTATGTGGTACTGTGGAATAGAGGTCCATGTAGTCATGGCTCTATGTGGTACTGTGGAATAGAGTTCCATGTAGTCATGGCTCTATGTAGTACTGTGGAATAGAGTTCCATGTAGTCATGGCTCTATGTAGTACTGTGGAATAGAGTTCCATGTAGTCATGGCTCTATGTAGTACTGTGGAATAGAGTTCCATGTAGTCATGGCTCTATGTAGTACTGTGGAATAGAGTTCCATGTAGTCATGGCTCTATGTGGTACTGTGGAATAGAGTTCCATGTAGTCATGGCTCTATGTAGTACTGTGGAATAGAGTTTCATGTAGTCATGGCTCTATTTAATATTATGTGTTTCCTAGCCTCTGTTCTGGACCTGGGGAGACCTCTGCTAGAGCGGAGTGTGTGTGTGTGTGTGTGTGTGTGTATTGAGCGTGTATGTGTAACGTGTGTTCTCCTCCCTCAGGTTGTGATAGAGTCGTGTGTGTATGTGTGTGGGTGTATGTGTAACGTGTGTTCTCCTCCCTCAGGTTGTGGTAGAGTCGAGTGTGTGTCTAGATGGCCCCGCGGCCATCTTCAGGGGAACTATGGGGCCTTCACCTCATGCCCCCTAGGATCCTGGTGGACTGCTGTCTGCCCAATGGCATGCTGGTTAGTCTGGAGTGTCTCAGAGAGGCGCCGCTCACGAACATCAAACAACAGCTGTTCACAGAGGCCCGGAAATACCCCCTGTACCCCTTACTACAGGTAACTATGCCCCCTATACCCCCTGTACCCCCTACTACAGGTAACTATACCCCCTATACCCCTTACTACAGGTAACTATACCCCCTGTACCCCTTACTACAGGTAATTATACCACCTACTACAGGTAACTATGCCCCCTATACCCCCTGTACCCCCTACTACAGGTAACTATACCCCCTATACCCCTTACTACAGGTAACTATACCCCCTGTACCCCTTACTACAGGTAATTATACCACCTACTACAGGTAACTATGCCCCCTATACCCCCTGTACCCCTTACTACAGGTAACTATACCCCCTGTACCACTTACTACAGGTAACTATACCCCCTATACCCCCTGTACCCCCTGTACCCCTTACTACAGGTAACTATACCCCCTGTACCCCTTACTACAGGTAACTATACCCCCTGTACCCCTTACTACAGGTAACTATACCCCCTGTACCCCTTACTACAGGTAACTATACCCCCTATACCCCCTGTACCACTTACTACAGGTAACTATACCCCCTATACCCCCTGTACCACTTACTACAGGTAACTATACCCCCTATACCCCATGTACCACTTACTACAGGTAACTATACCCCCTATACCCCCTGTACCACTTACTACAGGTAACTATACCCCCTATACCCCCTGTACCACTTACTACAGGTAACTATACCCCCTATACCCCCTGTACCACTTACTACAGGTAACTATACCACCTATACCCCCTGTACCACTTACTACAGGTAACTATACCCCCTGTACCACTTACTACAGGTAACTATACCACCTATACCCCCTGTACCACTTACTACAGGTAACTATACCACCTATACCCCCTGTACCACCTACTACAGGTAACTATACCACCTATGCCCCCTGTACCACTTACTACAGGTAATTATACCCCCTCTACCCCCTACTACAGGTAACTATACCCCCTGTACCACTTACTACAGGTAATTATACCACTTACTACAGGTAACTATACCCCCTATACCCCCTGTACCCCCTGTACCACTTACTACAGGTAATTATACCCCCTATACCCCTGTACCCCCTACTACAGGTAACTATACCCCCTATACCCCCTATACCCCCTACTACAGGTAATTATACCCCCTATACCACCTACTACAGGTAACTATACCACCTATACCCCCTGTACCACTTACTACAGGTAACTATACCCCCTGTACCACTTACTACAGGTAACTATACCACCTATACCCCCTGTACCACTTACTACAGGTAACTATACCACCTATACCCCCTGTACCACCTACTACAGGTAACTATACCACCTATGCCCCCTGTACCACTTACTACAGGTAATTATACCCCCTCTACCCCCTACTACAGGTAACTATACCCCCTGTACCACTTACTACAGGTAATTATACCACTTACTACAGGTAACTATACCCCCTATACCCCCTGTACCCCCTGTACCACTTACTACAGGTAATTATACCCCCTATACCCCTGTACCCCCTACTACAGGTAACTATACCCCCTATACCCCCTGTACCCCCTACTACAGGTAACTATACCCCCTGTACCACTTACTACAGGTAACTATACCCCCTACTACAGGTAACTATGCCCCCTGTACCACTTACTACAGGTAACTATGCCCCCTATACCCCCTGTACCACTTACTACAGGAAACTATACCCCCTGTACCACTTACTACAGGTAACTATACCCCCTATACCCCCTATACCACTTACTACAGGTAACTATACCCCCTGTACCACCTACTACAGGTAACTATACCACCTACTACAGGTAACTATGCCCCCTATACCCCCTATACCACTTACTACAGGTAACTATACCACCTATACCCCCTGTACCACTTACTACAGGTAACTATGCCCCCTATACCCCCTGTACCACTTACTACAGGTAACTATGCCCCCTATACCCCCTGTACCACTTACTACAGGTAACTATACCACCTATACCCCCTGTACCACTTACTACAGGTAACTATACCCCCTATACCCCCTGTACCACTTACTACAGGTAACTATACCACCTATACCCCCTGTACCACTTACTACAGGTAACTATGCCCCCTGTACCACTTACTACAGGTAACTATACCCCCTGTACCACTTACTACAGGTAACTATACCCCCTATACCCCCTGTACCACTTACTACAGGTAACTATACCACCTATACCCCCTGTACCACTTACTACAGGTAACTATACCACCTATACCCCCTGTACCACTTACTACAGGTAACTATGCCCCCTGTACCACTTACTACAGGTAACTATACCCCCTGTACCACTTACTACAGGTAATTATACCCCCTATACCCCCTGTACCACTTACTACAGGTAATTATACCCCCTATACCCCCTGTACCACTTACTACAGGTAATTATACCACCTACTACAGGTAACTATGCCCCCTATACCCCCTGTACCACTTACTACAGGTAATTATACCCCCTATACCCCCTGTACCACTTACTACAGGTAACTATGCCCCCTATACCCCCTGTACCACTTACTACAGGTAACTATACCCCCTATACCCCCTGTACCACTTACTACAGGTAATTATACCCCCTATACCCCCTGTACCACTTACTACAGGTAACTATACCACCTATACCACCTACTACAGGTAACTATGCCCTCTATACCACCTACTACAGGTAACTATACCCCCTATACCACCTACTACAGATGACTATACCCCCTATACCACCTACTACAGGTAACTATGCCCCCTATACCACCTACTACAGGTAACTATGCCCTCTATACCACCTACTACAGGTAACTATGCCCTCTATACCCCCTATACCACCTACTACAGGTAACTATGCCCCCTATACCACCTACTACAGGTAACTATGCCCTCTATACCGCCTATACCACCTACTACAAGTAACTATACCCCCTATACCACCTACTACAGGTAACTATGCCCCCTATACCACCTACTACAGGTAACTATGCCCCCTATACCACCTTTCCCCCTACTACAGGTAACTATGGCCCCTATACCACCTACTACAGGTAATTATGCCCCCTATACCACCTACTACAGGTAACTATGCCCCCTATAACACCTACTACAGGTAACTATGCCCCCTATACCACCTACTACAGGTAACTATGCCCCCTATACCCCCTACTACAGGTAACTATGCCCCCTATACCACCTACTACAGGTAACTATGCCCCCTATACCACCTACTACAGGTAACTATGCCCCCTATACCACCTATTACAGGTAACTATGCCCCCTATACCACCTATACCCCCTACTACAGATAACTATGCCCCCTATACCCCCTACTACAGGTAACTATGCCCCCTATACCCCCTATACCACCTACTACAAGTAACTATACCCCCTATACCACCTACTACAGGTAACTATACCCCATATACCACCTACTACAGGTAACTATACCCTCTATACCCCATACACCCCCTACTACAGGTAACTATGCCCCCTATACCACCTACTACAAGTAACTATACCCCATATACCACCTACTACAGGTTAATACTACAGTACTATACCTAGTGTACACCTATAGAGGTCTTGCAGTTGCGTCACAAATCACCAGGTGCCATTTTGGAAGCCCAAAGTCAGTCTGTTGGAAGTCTTCCCATCATCCACATGGCTGGATGTGTTTTGCTGCCACCTGAAGACTGCCCATTATTTAGTTAATCTAAGGACCCAGAAAACGGAGGCAGTGTAAATATATTTTGAAAATGATCAATGTATTATTAGCTAGGTGGCTTGCACCAGAAACTTAGCTAACTGAAATGAGCTGCTAATGTAATATTCACCTTTAGGTTATTTTACATAGTGTTGCTAGCTAAGTTAATTAAATATCACCAGCTTGCTAACTTCAACTTCATGTTAGCTAGTTAACTAAAAATGCATTTGTAGCTAGCTAGCTAGCTAACTAACTAGCTAACATCCATGGAAGAGGGTGAAAGGATTAGCATTTCCAGCTGTCAGAATGGAGCGTAGGCTACTCTGGATAGGGCAGGTAATTTTGTGGGAGCATGTTATGAAGATTTTCTCCAGTTCCAATCCCTAGAGAGAAACAACAGACAGTGATATTGCAACATAATATTCAGTGATGTCTAATTTGAGTATACTAGAGGTACTGGGAGCTGGGCTGTTGGGGGTACTGGAGGCCTGGAGCTGGGCTGTTGGGGGTACTGGAGGACTGGAGTTGGGCTGTTGGGGTGTATGACATTTTTTCAATCGACCGGATCTTTATATTTACCACTTGGATCCTGTTTCAGTAAGTTTCAGTTTCAGTTGTTGAGTGTCCGATAATCTACCGTTTATATAGGAGTGGTTAAAACATGCTAATAATGGTCCTCTGAGTACATCAACAGAGTTGTTATATTTCCCCTGGTATACAATCTAGCCCTGGAGTTTGGTATATCTCCCCTGGTATAGCATCTAGCCCTGGAGTTTGGTATATCTCCCCTGGTATACCATCTAGCCCTGGAGTTTGGTATATCTCCCCTGGTATAGCATCTAGCCCTGGAGTTTGGTATATCTCCCCTGGTATACCATCTAGCCCTGGAGTTTGGTATATCTCCCCTGGTATACCATCTAGCCCTGGAGTTTGGTATATCTCCCCTGGTATACCATCTAGCCCTGGAGTTTGGTATATCTCCCCTGGTATACCATCTAGCCCTGGAGTTTGGTATATCTCCCCTGGTATACCATCTAGCCCTGGAGTTTGGTATATCTCCCCTGGTATACCATCTAGCCCTGGAGTTTGGTATATCTCCCCTGGTATACCATCTAGCCCTGGAGTTTGGTATATCTCCCCTGGTATACCATCTAGCCCTGGAGTTTGGTATATCTCCCCTGGTATACCATCTAGCCCTGGAGTTTGGTATATCTCCCCTGGTATACCATCTAGCCCTGGAGTTTGGTATATCTCCCCTGGTATACCATCTAGCCCTGGAGTTTGGTATATCTCCCCTGGTATACCATCTAGCCCTGGAGTTTGGTATATCTCCCCTGGTATACCATCTAGCCCTGGAGTTTTCCCAGCCTTAAAGGCTTTTAATGCATCTAGAAGTTCCTCCTCTGTAATTTACCTTCACCAGAGTCTTTCTGTTCAGATGTTCATTTGA
This sequence comes from Oncorhynchus kisutch, assembly GCF_002021735.2. NCBI lineage: Eukaryota > Metazoa > Chordata > Actinopteri > Salmoniformes > Salmonidae > Oncorhynchus > Oncorhynchus kisutch. The sequence goes on from NC_034182.2 coordinate 45,167,567, forward strand.
CATTATTAATAGAAAGGAAATCTAATTCACTTTGGTTAGAGGAGACTGAAATGAAAACATCGGGGTTCTTAATTGTTTGGTTGTGTTTAATTCAGGTGTTTTAGTGTCTTGTAAAGATGACCTGTATCGTTGGGCTGGAACAATCATTAGTCAACACAGCAGTTTGTCCTATCCCAATCCTTCGTCCTATGCTGTGATGTCTATACATTTTCCCCTCCTCTTATGAATAAACTTCTCAACCCATTATCATTTGGTTAGTATATCAAATCAAATCAAATTTATTTATATAGCCCTTCGTACATCAGCTGATATCTCAAAGTGCTGTACAGAAACCCACTGTATGATAACCACTGGAGTAATGATGTCTTCCAGGCTATATGGACGTCATATCGTACAATTTGTGTTGCCCCTTTTCATTGACATGGCTAGAAGGGATGTAACTTTTATCAAATTAACGTAATATTTGACATTTTGTAGCAGATTAGGATAATTAACATAGCAGGTTAGGAATAAGTTTAGGGTTAGCTAAAATGCAAAAAAAACTCAAAAACTTCTGACTTTAATTTGACGAAAGCAGGATTCCTTTTAGCCAGGAGCCTTTTTTGCCTAGATTAGATGGATACATGGTCAAGACGAGGTCGTTTTAACTGATCCGTTGTCATTAGAGTAGGCTTCAATTTTCGCCTAAAAATGACACACCCAAATCTAACTGCCTGTAGCTCAGGCCCTGAAGCAAGGATATGCATATTCTCGGTACCATTTGAAAGGAAACACTTTGAAGTCTGTATAAATGTGAATTGAATGTAGGAGAATATAACACAATAGATCTGGTAGTAGGTTTACGTTAGTCTGCAAATGCCACGATAGAGGCAGTGTTTAGTTACAAAGGGGCATTTTTACAGTGAAAAAAAAAATTGCTTTCCCCAAACTCGAAACTCCCGCGGCACATGGTAAGACTACTAGCTATCTATCGAGCTAATTTAGTCTAATTTATTGTAATGTTGTTGTTAACACCTGGTTAGCGTAACAGCTAAACTAAACTTGAAATCGATAAGACTTGACTTACCAGTGATGAAATGATCGTAGCAGACCCTGTACTGACAGCTGTCTGGGTTCAGGTCTTGACGGACAAAACGGTTTCTTGGCTTTTCTGACAGTTCTTCAGTCTTATCTCATTGGTGTCACCGATTGTGTTTCATGATTGAATCTGGAAACATATATTTTCCTGTTGTCTGTCCGGCCTTCTTAGAGCAGCTAAATACTCCATAGAAAATGACGGTGATGAAAAATCAACTAGTTATAGGCACCATTATCATGCAGTTTGGGTTAGGGGTTAGGGTTAGGGGTTAGGGTTTGGGTTAGGGGTTAGGCCACTCGGCTGTTGTCAGAAGAATTAATGCGGTGGTCTTCCAACATGGCCGCCATGAGGAGTTGTACGTCAACTGCAAGCCCTCTATTTACCTCTACCCACCTGTACCCTCTACACACCTGTACCCTCTACACACCTTTACCCTCTACTACACCTGTACCCTCT
>NC_034182.2:45174100-45189100 GCF_002021735.2 Oncorhynchus kisutch
TTATACTGCACTATAACACACTACAACCACACTATATTATACTATACTATACTACACAACACTGCACTACATTATTATACCACACTATATTATACTATACTAAACTATATTATATTATACTACACTGTATTATACTGCACTATAACACACTACAACCACACTATATTATACTACACAACAATGCACTACATTATTATACCACACAACAACTACACTATATTATACTATACTACACTATATTATACTGCACTATAATACACTACAACCACACAATATTATACTATACTACACTATATTATACTATACTACACTGTATTATACTATAATACACTATATTATACTATACTACACTGTATTATACTATAATACACTATATTATACTATACTACACTATATTATACTATACTACACTGTATTATACTGCACTATAATACACTACAACCACACTGTATTATACTATACTACACTATATTATACTATACTACACTATACTATACTATACTACACTGTATTATACTATACTACACTATATTATACTATACTACACTATACTATATCATACTATACTATGATATACTACACACCATGACACTATGTTATACTACACCAGACTATACTGCAATATACTACACTATACTATGTTATCTACATAGTATATATATATATATATATACCCCCACTGTGCAACGCTGCGCTATACTATATTAACACTAACCACAATAGATCTACTGCAAACTGGACAAAGGTTAGTACGTGTGTGTGTGTGTGTGTGTGTGTGTGTGTGTGTGTGTGTGTGTGTGTATATGTGTGTGTGTGTGTGCGTGCGTGTGTGTGTGTATATGTGTGTGTGTGTGTGCGTGTGTGCGTGCGTGTGTGTGTGTATATGTGTGTGTGTGTGTGTGTATATGTATATGTGTGTGTGTGTGTCAGTGTGAAAAATTATATTTGTTTGTATTATCATATTAGTATTTACAGTATTCCGTGTGTTTTTGAGAAATGTAAATATTTAATTGACATTTTGTTGTCTTTCTCTTCTCCCCCCAACTCCCACTTCCAGGTCGTCTGATAGTCACTATCTGGGTGATTGTCTCTCCCTCCAACTCTAAACAGAAGTACACCCTAAAGATCAGCCATGACAGTCTGCCTGAACAACTTATAGCAGAGGCCATCAGGAAGAAGACTAGGTAGGTGATGACGGTGTGTGTGTATCACATGTATGTCAGGGTGGTGGTACATCAAGCTGCCTCACACTACAGAAACAGGAGAGAGGCTTACAGTAGGTGATGGTGCTAGAGAATAACCCCCCAACCCCCCAGGTCTATGCACCTGTCGGCCCAGCAGCTGAGGCTGTGTGTCCAGGAATACCAGGGGCAGTACATCCTGAAGGTCTGTGGATGTGATGAATACCTGCTGGAGAAATACCCCCCTCAGTCAGTACAAGGTAAATATATACCCCCTCAGTCAGTACAAGGTAAATGTATACCCCCTCATTCAGTATAAATAAATACCCCTCAGTCAGTATAAATAAATACCCCCTCAGTCAGTATAAATAAATACCCCTCAGTCAGTATAAATAAATACCCCCTCAGTCAGTATAAACAAATACCCCTCAGTCAGTATAAATATATACCCCACAGTCAGTATAAATAAATAAACCCCTCAGTCAGTTTAAGGTAAATATATACCCCCTCAGTCAGTATAAATATATACCCCACAGTCAATATAAGGTAAATACCCCTCAGTCAGTATAAGGTAAATATATACCCCCTCAGTCAGTATAAATAAATACCCCTCATTCAGTACAAGGTAAATATATACCCCACAGTCAGTATAAATAAATACCCCTCAGTCAGTATAAGGTAAATATATTTACCCCCTCAGTCAGTATAAATATATACCCCCTCAGTCAGTATAAATATATACCCCCTCAGTCAGTATAAATATATACCCCCTCAGTCAGTATAAATATATACCCCTCAGTCAGTATAAGGTAAATAAATACCCCTCAGTCAGTATAAGGTAAATATATTTACCCCCTCAGTCAGTATAAATAAATACCCCTCATTCAGTACAAGGTAAATATATAACCCCTCAGTCAGTATAAATATATACCCCTCAGTCAGTATAAATAAATACCCCTCATTCAGTACAAGGTAAATATATAACCCCTCAGTCAGTATAAATATATACCCCCTCAGTCAGTATAAATATATACCCCCTCAGTCTGTATAAATAAATACCCCACAGTCAGTATAAATAAATACCACCTCAGTCAGTATAAATATATACCCCCTCAGTCAGTACAAGGTAAATATATACCCCCTCAGTCAGTATAAATAAATACCCCTCAGTCAGTATAAATAAATACCCCCTCAGTCAGTATAAATAAATACCCCTCAGTCAGTATAAGGTAAATATATTTACCCCCTCAGTCAGTATAAATAAATACCCCTCATTCAGTACAAGGTAAATATATACCCCCTCAGTCAGTATAAATATATACCCCACAGTCAGTATAAATAAATACCCCCTCTGTCAGTATAAATATATACCCCCTCAGTCAGTATAAATATATACCCCTCAGTCAGTATAAATATATACCCCTCAGTCAGTATAAATATATACCCCCTCAGTCAGTATAAGGTAAATATATACCCCCTCAGTCAGTATAAATAAATACCCCTCAGTCAGTATAAGGTAAATATATACCCCCTCAGTCAGTATAAATATATACCCCCTCAGTCAGTATAAATAAATAGCCCTCAGTCAGTATAAGGTAAATATATACCCCCTCGGTCAGTATAAATATATACCCCCTCAGTCAGTATAAATAAATAGCCCTCAGTCAGTATAAGGTAAATATATACCCCCTCAGTCAGTATAAATAAATACCCCACAGTCAGTATAAATAAATACCCCCTCAGTCAGTATAAATAAATACCCCCTCAGTCAGTATAAATAAATACCCCCTCGGTCAGTATAAATAAATACCCCCTCAGTCAGTATAAATATATACCCCCTCAGTCAGTATAAATATATACCCCCTCAGTCAGTATAAATAAATACCCCTCAGTCAGTATAAATATATACCCCACAGTCCGTATAAATATATACCCCCTCAGTCAGTATAAATAAATAGCCCTCAGTCAGTATAAGGTAAATATATACCCCCTCAGTCTGAATAAATATATACCCCACAGTCAGTATAAATATATACCCCCTCAGTCAGTATAAATATATACCCCTCAGTCAGTATAAATATATACCCCCTCAGTCAGTATAAGGTAAATATATACCCCCTCAGTCTGTATAAATATATACCCCACAGTCAGTAGAAATATATACCCCCTCAGTCAGTAGAAATAAATAGCCCTCAGTCAGTACAAGGTAAATATATACCCCCTCAGTCAGTACAAGGTAGGACAGAGAGAGAGACAGACACGCACACACAGAGACAGACATACAGACACACACACACACACTGTCATGGCTGATCCATAGCCACACACATATTAACGTGATCACACTCTTAACCCATTCCTCCCCGTGTATCCCCCAGTATATCCGTAGCTGTATAACGGTTGGCCGCCTGCCCCACCTGATGTTAGTGTCAAAGGACAGTCTGTACAGCCAGCTCCCAGGCAGTGGGTTTGTAGCTCCCTCCTACAGTCGGCGGACCCCCCAGCCCAGCCCCTGTCCTGGGGGAGGAGATCCCAGCTCACCCCGCTCCCTCTGGGCCTTCAACACCCTGCTGAGGGTCCGCCTGCTCTGTGCTACATACGTCAACGTCAACATCAGAGACATTGACAAGGTAGGGGTAGACAGACACGCTCCATAATGATAATATCAATTGATGTCAATATTAACTGTCTGTGTGTGTTGACATCATGTTGTCTCCTGTAACTGATCAACTGTTGTAGATATATGTTAGAACTGGTATCTATCATGGAGGAGAGCCGCTGTGTGACAACGTCAACACCCAGAGAGTACCCTGCTCCAACCCCAGGTACCATTACTACACCACCACAACACCACTATAGCATTACTATAACATTACTATAACATAACTACAACATAACTACAACATTACTACAACACTATTATAACATTACTGCAACACTATTATACCACTACTACAACGCTATTATAACATTACTGCAACACTATTATACCACTACTACAACACTACTACAACACTATTATAACATTACTATAACATAACTACAACATTACTACAACACTACTACAACACTATTATAACATTACTGCAACACTATTATACCACTACTACAACACTACTGCAACACTATTATACCACTACTACAACACTACTACAACACTATTATACCACTACTACAACACTACTACAACACTACTACAACACTATTATAACATTACTGCAACACTATTATACCACTACTACAACACTACTACCACACTATTATAACATTACTATAACATAACTACAACATTACTACAACACTACTACAACACTGCTACAACAACACCACTACAACATAACTACAACATTACTACAACATTACTACAACATTATTATAACATTACTGCAACACTATTATGCCACTACTACAACACTATTATAACATTAATGCAACACTATTATACCACTACTACAACACTACTACAACACTATTATAACATTACTATAACATAACTACAACATTACTACAACACTACTACAACACTGCTACAACAACACCACTACAACATAACTACAACATTACTACAACATTACTACAACATTATTATAACATTACTGCAACACTATTATGCCACTACTACAACACTATTATAACATTACTGCAACACTATTATACCACTACTACAAACCAATTTAACATTACTATAACATTACTATAACATAACTACACCATTACTACAACACTACTACAACACTATTATAACATTACTGCAACACTATTAAACCACTACTACATCAACATTACTACAACATTACTACAACATTACTGTAGCAGTACTATAGCATTACTATACCATTACTATACCATAACTACAACATTACTACAACATTACCATAGCAGTACTATAGCATTACTATAACATTACTATAGCATAACTGCAACATTACTACAACATTACTATAACATTGCTACAACACTACTACAACACTATAATAACATTACTGCAACACTATTATACCACTACTACAACACTACTACTACTACACTACTACACCACTACTACAACACTACTACAACACTATTATAACATTACTGCAACACTATTATACCACTACTACAACACTACTACCACACTACTACAACAACATTACTACACCTGTTGTATTCAGCATTTCACTGTAAGGTCTACTACACCTGTTGTATTCAGCATTTTGACTGTAAGGTCTACTACACCTGTTGTATTCAGTATTTCACTGTAAGGTCTACTACACCTGTTGTATTCAGCATTTCACTGTAAGGTCTACTACACCTGTTGTATTCAGCATTTCACTGTAAGGTCTACTACACCTGTTGTATTCAGCATGTCACTGTAAGGTCTACTACACCTGTTGTATTCAGCATTTCACTGTAAGGTCTACTACACCTGTTGTATTCAGCATTTCACTCTAAGGTCTACTACACCTGTTGTATTCAGCATTTCACTGTAAGGTCTACTACACCTGTTGTATTCAGCATTTCACTGTGAGGTCTACTACACCTGTTGTATTCAGCATTTCACTGTGAGGTCTACTACACCTGTTGTATTCAGCATTTCACTGTGAGGTCTACTACACCTGTTGTATTTTGCTCATGTGACAAAGACAATTTGATTTGATGGTTCTTTGAGAATATAGAGTCTTCGTATGAATCAAACACCCCAGCAATGGCTCAACCCTTATCAACTACAACATTATTACAACATTTCTACAACTAGACAAAGTATCTCATCAGCCTCTTCTCTCTCTCCTCTCCAGGTGGAATGAGTGGCTGTCCTATGACATCTACATGACGGACCTCCCTCACTCCGCCAGACTCTGTCTCTCCATCTGCAGCGTCAAGGGACGCAAGGGAGCCAAAGAGGTAGCTACCGCACCGCATATACTAACCTGTCTGTGGTACTAGTACTAACATATACTAACCTGTCTATGGTACTAGTACTAACATATACTAACCTGTCTGTGGTACTAGTACTAACATATACTAACCTGTCTATGGTACTAGTACTAACATATACTAACCTGTCTATGGTACTAGTACTAACATATACTAACCTGTCTATGGTACTAGTACTAACATATACTAACCTGTCTGTGGTACTAGTACTAACATATACTAACATATACTAACCTGTCTATGGTACTAGTACTAACATATACTAACCTGTCTATGGTACTAGTACTAACATATACTAACCTGTCTATGGTACTAGTACTAACATATACTAACCTGTCTATGGTACTAGTACTAACATATACTAACCTGTCTATGGTACTAGTATAACATATACTAACCTGTCTATGGTACTAGTACTAACATATACTAACCTGTCTATGGTACTAGTACTAACATATACTAACCTGTCTATGGTACTAGTACTAACATATACTAACCTGTCTATGGTACTAGTACTAACATATACTAACCTGTCTATGGTACTAGTACTAACATATACTAACCTGTCTGTGGTACTAGTACTAACATATACTAACCTGTCTATGGTACTAGTACTAATATATACTAACCTGTCTATGGTACTAGTACTAACATATACTAACCTGTCTATGGTACTAGTACTAACATATACTAACCTGTCTATGGTACTAGTACTAACATATACTAACCTGTCTGTGGTACTAGTACTAACATATACTAACCTGTCTATGGTACTAGTACTAACATATACTAACCTGTCTATGGTACTAGTACTAACATATACTAACCTGTCTATGGTACTAGTACTAATATATACTAACCTGTCTATGGTACTAGTACTAACATATACTAACCTGTCTATGGTACTAGTACTAACATATACTAACCTGTCTGTGGTACTAGTACTAACATATACTAACCTGTCTATGGTACTAGTACTAATATATACTAACCTGTCTATGGTACTAGTACTAACATATACTAACATATACTGACCTGTCTGTGGTACTAGTACTAACATATACTAACCTGTCTGTGGTACTAGTACTAACATATACTAACCTGTCTATGGTACTAGTACTAACATATACTAACCTGTCTATGGTACTAGTACTAACATATACTAACCTGTCTATGGTACTAGTACTAACATATACTAACCTGTCTATGGTACTAGTACTAATATATACTAACCTGTCTATGGTACTAGTACTAACATATACTAACCTGTCTATGGTACTAGTACTAACATATACTAACCTGTCTATGGTACTAGTACTAACATATACTAACCTGTCTATGGTACTAGTACTAACATATACTAACCTGTCTATGGTACTAGTACTAACATATACTAACCTGTCTATGGTACTAGTACTAACATATACTAACATATACTAACCTGTCTATGTTGTGTGTCTGTTTACTAGCACTGTACGTTCACTTGAACAAATATCAACCTGTGTATGGTGTGTGTGTGTGTGTGTGTGTGTGTGTGTGTGTGTGTGTGTGTGTGTGTGTGTGTGTGTGTGTGTGTGTGTGTGTGTGTGTGTGTGTGTGTGTGTGTGTGTGTGTGTGTGTGTGTGCGTGCGTAGGAGCACTGCCCGCTGGCGTGGGGCAACGTGAACTTGTTTGACTACAAGGACACGTTAGTGTGTGGAAAAGTAGCGCTCAGCCTGTGGCCAGTTCCTCACGGTTTAGAGGACCTGCTCAATCCTATAGGAGTGGCTGGATCCAACCCTAACAAGGTAAGGAACAACTAGGCTTTATGGTCAACTCCTGTCTGTCTGGATTGGTTAAAGATATACTTTTTAGCATTTAAATGTTTTATTGGACAGAGGAGGAGACCATGGGAAAGACGGACAAACAAGCAGTGGGCTGGGTCCTAACACAAGCAGTGGGCTGGGTCGAACACAAGCAGTGGGCTGGGTCGAACACAAGCAGTGGGCTGGGTCCTAACACAAGCAGTGGGCTGGGTCCTAACACAAGCAGTGGGCTGGTTCCTAACACAAGCAGTGGGCTGGGTCGAACACAAGCAGTGGGCTGGGTCGAACACAAGCAGTGGGCTGGGTCGAACACAAGCAGTGGGCTGGGTCCTAACACAAGCAGTGGGCTGGGTCCTAACACAAGCAGTGGGCTGGGTCGAACACAAGCAGTGGGCTGGGTCCTAACACAAGCAGTGGGCTGGGTCCTAACACAAGCAGTGGGCTGGGTCGAACACAAGCAGTGGGCTGGGTCGAACACAAGCAGTGGGCTGGGTCCTAACACAAGCAGTGGGCTGGGTCCTAACACAAGCAGTGGGCTGGGTCCTAACACAAGCAGTGGGCTGGGTCGAACACAAGCAGTGGGCTGGGTCCTAACACAAGCAGTGGGCTGGGTCGAACACAAGCAGTGGGCTGGGTCGAACACAAGCAGTGGGCTGGGTCGAACACAAGCAGTGGGCTGGGTCCTAACACAAGCAGTGGGCTGGGTCGAACACAAGCAGTGGGCTGGGTCCTAACACAAGCAGTGGGCTGGGTCGAACACAAGCAGTGGGCTGGGTCGAACACAAGCAGTGGGCTGGGTCCTAACACAAGCAGTGGGCTGGGTCCTAACACAAGCAGTGGGCTGGGTCGAACACAAGCAGTGGGCTGGGTCCTAACACAAGCAGTGGGCTGGGTCGAACACAAGCAGGTGGCTGGGTCGAACACAAGCAGTGGGCTGGGTCCTAACACAAGCAGTGGGCTGGGTCCTAACACAAGCAGTGGGCTGGGTCGAACACAAGCAGTGGGCTGGGTCGAACACAAGCAGTGGGCTGGGTCGAACTCAAGCAGTGGGCTGGGTCGAACACAAGCAGTGGGCTGGGTCCTAACACAAGCAGTGGGCTGGGTCGAACACAAGCAGTGGGCTGGGTCGAACACAAGCAGTGGCTGGGTCCTAACACAAGCAGTGGGCTGGGTCCTAACACAAGCAGTGGGCTGGGTCCTAACACAAGCAGTGGGCTGGGTCGAACACAAGCAGTGGGCTGGGTCCTAACACAAGCAGTGGGCTGGGTCGAACACAAGCAGTGGGCTGGGTCGAACACAAGCAGTGGGCTGGGTCGAACACAAGCAGTGGGCTGGGTCCTAACACAAGCAGTGGGCTGGGTCGAACACAAGCAGTGGGCTGGGTCCTAACACAAGCAGTGGGCTGGGTCGAACACAAGCAGTGGGCTGGGTCGAACACAAGCAGTGGGCTGGGTCCTAACACAAGCAGTGGGCTGGGTCGAACACAAGCAGTGGGCTGGGTCCTAACACAAGCAGTGGGCTGGGTCGAACACAAGCAGTGGGCTGGGTCGAACACAAGCAGTGGGCTGGGTCCTAACACAAGCAGTGGGCTGGGTCCTAACACAAGCAGTGGGCTGGGTCCTAACACAAGCAGTGGGCTGGGTCGAACACAAGCATTGGGCTGGGTCCTAACACAAGCAGTGGGCTGGGTCGAACACAAGCAGTGGGCTGGGTCGAACACAAGCAGTGGGCTGGGTCGAACACAAGCAGTGGGCTGGGTCCTAACACAAGCAGTGGGCTGGGTCGAACACAAGCAGTGGGCTGGGTCCTAACACAAGCAGTGGGCTGGGTCGAACACAAGCAGTGGGCTGGGTCCTAACACAAGCAGTGGGCTGGGTCGAACACAAGCAGTGGGCTGGGTCCTAACACAAGCAATGGGCTGGGTCCTAACACAAGCAGTGGGCTGGGTCGAACACAAGCAGTGGGCTGGGTCGAACACAAGCAGTGGGCTGGGTCCTAACACAAGCAGTGGGCTGGGTCCTAACACAAGCAGTGGGCTGGGTCCTAACACAAGCAGTGGGCTGGGTTGAACACAAGCAGTGGGCTGGGTCGAACACAAGCAGTGGGCTGGGTCGAACTCAAGCAGTGGGCTGGGTCGAACACAAGCAGTGGGCTGGGTCGAACACAAGCAGTTGGCGGGGTCGAACACAAGCAGTGGGCTGGTTCCTAACACAAGCAGTGGGCTGGGTCAAACACAAGCAGTGGGCTGGGTCCTAACACAAGCAGTGGGCTGGGTCCTAACACAAGCAGTGGGCTGGGTCCTAACACAAGCAGTGGGCTGGGTCCTAACACAAGCAGTGGGCTGGGTCGAACACAAGCAGTGGGCCGGGTCGAACACAAGCAGTGGGCTGGGTCCTAACAAAAGCAGTGGGCTGGGTCCTAACACAAGCAGTGGGCTGGGTCCTAACACAAGCAGTGGGCTGGGTCCTAACACAAGCAGTGGGCTGGGTCCTAACACAAGCAGTGGGCTGGGTCCTAACACAAGCAGTGGGCTGGGTCCTAACACAAGCAGTGGGCTGGGTCCTAACACAAGCAGTGGGCTGGATTTGAACCCTGAGCCCTTTGGGGTTTTGTCACCTTGTGGCAACTGCTGATGTAAAAAACTGGCTTTACAAAAGTTAATGAGATGTATTTCTGTTTAACCTCATATAATCTCTTCCTCACCCTGTAGGAAACTCAGTGTGTTGAACTAGTCCTCATGGTCTCTTCTTCACCCTGTAGGAAACTCAGTGTGTTGAACTAGTCCTCATGGTCTCTTCCTCACCCTGTAGGAAACTCCATGTGTTGAACTAGAGTTCTCATGGTTCAACCAGGTGGTCCTGTTTCCTGATGAACAGCAGATAGAGGAACACGCCAACTGGACCATCTCTAGAGAACTGGGCTACAACTACAGTCTAGGACTGGTGAGAGAACTGGGTTACAACTACTGTCTAGGACTGGTGAGAGAACTGGGTTACAACTACTGTCTAGGACTGGTCAGAGAACTGGGTTACAACTACTGTCTAGGACTGGTCAGAGAACTGGGTTACAACTACAGTCTAGGACTGGTGAGAGAACTGGGCTACAACTACTGTCTAGGACTGGTCAGAGAACTGGGCTACAATTACAGTCTAGGACTGGTGAGAGAACTGGGTTACAACTACTGTCTAGGACTGGTCAGAGAACTGGGTTACAACTACTGTCTAGGACTGGTCAGAGAACTGGGTTACAACTACTGTCTAGGACTGGTCAGAGAACTGGGTTACAACTACTGTCTAGGACTGGTCAGAGAACTGGGTTACAACTACTGTCTAGGACTGGTCAGAGAGTGAGCACTGGACAGACCTCCAGTTCTTTGGCGATGATGGTCTTGTGATGCTGTGTGTTTCAGAGTAGCAGGCTGGCGTGTGACAGTAGTGTGTCAGCGGCGGATGGTGAGCAGCTCAGGTCTCTCTGTAGCAGAGATCCTCTCTATGAGCTGTCTGAACAGGAGAAGGACTTTCTCTGGAGACACAGGTAACTGCTGTAGGTGGAGTGTGTGTCTGTCTCTTAGCCCAACTCTATACCGTTCTATTGGCAAGAAACTGAAATATTGAACCAAACTAGAATAGGTTTAGATAATACAAGCTGAACCGAATGCCCTCCCTCTCTCTCACCCTCCCTCTCTCTCACACTCTCCATCCCTCCTTCCCTTCCTTCCTCTCTCTCACACTCTTCCTCCCTCCCTCTCTCTCACACTCTCCATCCCTCCTTCCCTTCCTTCCTCTCTCTCACACTCTCTCTCCCTCCCTCCCACTCTCACACTCTCCATCCCTCCTTCCCTTCCTTCCTCTCTCTCACACTCTCCCTCCCTCCCTCTCTCACACTCTCCATCCATCCCTCCCTCCCTCTCTCACACTCTTCCTCCCTCCCTCTCTCACACCCTCCCTCCTTCCCTCCCTCTCTCCCTCTCCCTCCATTTCTGTATCCCTCGCTCCCTCCCTCCCTCTTTCTCCCTCCCTCCCTCATCTTCTAGACATTACTGTGTGAACATTCCAGAGTCTCTTCCTAAGCTGCTGCTGTCAGTCAAATGGAACTCTAGAGATGAGTGGTCACAGGTATGGCTGTCTGTCAGTCTGTTTCTCCTCCAGAATACCTGTCTGTCTGTCAGTCTGTTTCTCCTCTAGAATACCTGTCTGTCTGTTTCTCCTCCAGAATACCTGTCTGTCAGTCTGTTTCTCCTCTAGAATACCTGTCTGTCTGTTTCTCCTCCAGAATACCTGTCTGTCTGTCGGTCTGTTTCTCCTCAATAATACCTGTCTGTCTGTCTGTCTGTCTGTCTGTTTCTCCTCTAGAATACCTGTCTGTCTGTTTCTCCTCCAGAATACCTGTCTGTCAGTCTGTTTCTCCTCTAGAATACCTGTCTGTCTGTTTCTCCTCCAGAATACCTGTCTGTCTGTCGGTCTGTTTCTCCTCAATAATACCTGTCTGTCTGTATGTCAGTCTGTTTCTCCACTAGAATACCTGTCTGTCTGTCGGTCTGTTTCTCCTCAAGAATACCTGTCTGTCTGTCTGCCTGTTTCTCCTCTAGAATACCTGTCTGTCTGTCTGCCTGTTTCTCCTCTAGAATACCTGTCTGTCTGTTTCTCCTCTAGAATACCTGTCAGTCTGTTTCTCCTCTAGAATACCTGTCTGTCTGTTTCTCCACTAGAATACCTGTCTGTCTGTCGGTCTGTTTCTCCTCAAGAATACCTGTCTGTCTGTCTGCCTGTTTCTCCTCTAGAATACCTGTCTGTCTGTTTCTCCTCTAGAATACCTGTCTGTCTGTTTCTCCTCTAGAATACCTGTCTGTCTGTCGGTCTGTTTCTCCTCTAGAATACCTGTCTGTCTGTCGGTCTGTTTCTCCACTAGAATACCCGTCTGTCTGTTTCTCCTCTAGAATACCTGTCTGTCTGTTTCTCCACTAGAATACCTGTCTGTCTGTTTCTCTTCTAGAATACCTGTCTGTCTGTTTCTCCACTAGAATACCTGTCTGTCAGTCTGTTTCTCCACTAGAATACCTGTCTGTCAGTCTGTTTCTCCTCTAGAATACCTGTCTGTCTGTCAGTCTGTTTCTCCACTAGAATACCTGTCTGTCTGTCAGTCTGTTTCTCCTCTAGAATACCTGTCTGTCTGTCAGTCTGTTTCTCCACTAGAATACCTGTCTGTCTGTCTGTCTGTCTGTCTGTCTGTCTGTCTATTTCTCCTCTAGAATACCTGTCTGTCTGTTTCTCCACTAGAATACCTGTCTGTCTGTTTCTCTACTAGAATACATGTCTGTCTGTTTTTCCCCTAGAATACCTGTCTGTCTGTTTCTCTACTAAAATACATGTCTGTCTGTTTCTCCACTAGAATACCTGTCTGTCTGTTTCTCTTCTAGAATACATGTCTGTCTGTTTTTCCACTAGAACACCTGTCTGTCTGTTTCTCCTCTAGAATACATGTCTGTCTGTTTCTCCACTACAATACATGTCTGTCTGTTTCTCTTCTAGAATACCTGTCTGTCTGTTTCCCCGCTAGAATACCTGTCTGTCTGTTTCTCCACTAGAATACCTGTCTGTCTGTTTCTCCTCTAGAATACCTGTCTGTCTGTTTCTCCACTAGAATACATGTCTGTCTGTTTTTCCACTAGAATACCTGTCTGTTTCTCCACTAGAATACCTGTCTGTCTGTTTCTCCACTAGAATACCTGTCTGTCTGTTTCTCCACTAGAATACATGTCTGTCTGTTTCTCCACTAGAATACCTGTCTGTCTGTTTCTCCTCTAGAATACCTGTCTGTCTGTTTCTCCTCTAGAATACCTGTCTGTCTGTTTCTCCTCTAGAATACCTGTCTGTCTGTCTATTTCTCCTCTAGAATACCTGTCTGTCTGTCTATTTCTCCTCTAGAATACCTGTCTGTCTGTCTATTTCTCCTCTAGAATACCTGTCTGTCTGTCTATTTCTCCTCTAGAATACCTGTCTGTCTGTCTATTTCTCCTCTAGAATACCTGTCTGTCTGTCTATTTCTCCTCTAGAATACCTGTCTGTCTGTCTATTTCTCCTCTAGAATACCTGTCTGTCTGAAATGTTAATAAAAGGTTAAGCAATGCAATAAATTAATGACGTTACCAATAAGTGACGTTACAGGCTGACAATGTGTTAGCTACGATATCCTTACGAACCACATAGCATATCATTACAGTGGTATATATCGGTATGTTAGCTAGCTACCTAACGCTAGTTGGCCACTAATACATTGAACTTGCCAGTAATTTAACTAAATGCTATCTAACACGACGTTTATTGACTTGATTATTCTCGTAATTCTTAGCTAAGTGGTGATGGATGTAGTAGATGGATGTAGTAGGTAGATGTAGCTAAGTGGTATAGTCGTTGTGCGTTCTCAATGGACATTCGTAAATTCACTCTGGCTATCTACTCTGATTACAGTCTCGCCTCAGTGTGCCAGAGCGCAGAATAACTGAGGAATTTAATTCAATTGTTGCCAGCAGCACAGTTAGTCACCAAAGTTCTGGATAACATGAAAACTGCTTATCCAGCTCTGCTAGTGGGAGTAAAATGGTCAGAGTGGGCTGCTCTCATTATGTGTCTGGAAGTAGCTAGCAAGCTAGCCAGGTTAGCCAGTTAGCTTAGGTGCTTGACTGACGTTGTGA
Organism: Oncorhynchus kisutch; assembly: GCF_002021735.2. Classification (NCBI taxonomy): domain Eukaryota; kingdom Metazoa; phylum Chordata; class Actinopteri; order Salmoniformes; family Salmonidae; genus Oncorhynchus; species Oncorhynchus kisutch. The sequence goes on from NC_034182.2 coordinate 45,188,692, forward strand.
GGTCAGAACGCTCGGATCATACCATACTCCTCGTCCAGTGTGCGTTCTGAGCGCTCCCAGAGAAACGCTCCCAGAGAAACGCTCCCAGAGAAACACTCCCAGAGAAACCAGAGAAACGCTCCCAGAGAAACGCTCCCAGAGAAACACTCCCAGAGAAACCAGAGAAACGCTCCCAGAGAAACGCTCCCAGAGAAACGCTCCCAGAGAAACACTCCCAGAGAAACCAGAGAAACGCTCCCAGAGAAACGCTCCCAGAGAAACGCTCCCAGAGAAACGCTCCCAGAGAAACACTCCCAGAGAAACACTCCCAGAGAAACCAGAGAAACGCTCCCAGAGAAACGCTCCCAGAGAAACGCTCCCAGAGAAACGCTCCCAGAGAAACGCTCCCAGAGAAACGCTCCCAGAGAAA
>NC_034182.2:45194100-45211600 GCF_002021735.2 Oncorhynchus kisutch
ATAACACCCTCCCTAGTGCACTACTATAACGCACTACTATAACACCCTATTCACCCTACCTAGTGCACTACTATAACACCTTATTCACCCTACCTAGTGCACTACTATAACACCTTATTCACCCTACCTAGTGCACTACTATAACTCCCTGTTCACCCTCCCTAGTGCACTACTATAACACACTACTATAACACCCTATTCACCCTACCTAGTGCACTACTATAACACCCTCCCTAGTGCACTACTATAACACACTACTATAACACCCTATTCACCCTACCTAGTGCACTACTATAACACCTTATTCACCCTACCTAGTGCACTACTATAACACCTTATTCACCCTACCTAGTGCACTACTATAACACCTTATTCACCCTACCTAGTGCACTACTATAACACCCTACCTAGTGCACTACTATAACACCCTATTCACCCTACCTAGTGCACTACTATAACTCCCTGTTCACCCTCCCTAGTGCACTACTATAACACACTACTATAACACCCTATTCACCCTACCTAGTGCACTACTATAACGCACTACTATAACACCCTATTCACCCTACCTAGTGCACTACTATAACACCTTATTCACCCTACCTAGTGCACTACTATAACACCCTATTCACCCTACCTAGTGCACTACTATAACACCTTATTCACCCTACCTAGTGCACTACTATAACACCCTACCTAGTGCACTACTACAACACCCTGTTCACCCTACCTAGTGCACTACTATAACACCTTATTCACCCTACCTAGTGCACTACTATAACACCCTGCCTAGTGCACTACTATAACACCCTACCTAGTGCACTACTATAACACCCTAATGAGCACCATAGCTCATATACAGTTGAAGTCTCAAGTTTACATACACTCAGGTTGGAGTCAGAAGTTTACATACACCTTAGCAAAATACATTTAAACCCAGTTTGATGGGATGATGGGGTTATAATGGAGGGGTGATAATGGATGGAAGGACAATGAGTGGAAAGCTGTTGTAATCTCTTCAATGCATTTCTAAGTCGTTTCCTTCAGAAACATGAAACATGTTGCTTCATTAAGGAATGAGAATGTATACAGTTGAATTCAGAAGTTTACATACACCTTAGCAAAATACATTTAAACCCAGTTTTTCACCATTTCTGACACTTAATCCTTGTAAAAATTACCTGTCTTAGGTCAGTTAAGATCACCACTTTATTTTAAGAATGTGAAATGCCAGAATAATAGTAGAGAGTGATTTATTTCAGCTTTTATTTATTTCATCACATTCCCAGTGGGTCAGAAGTTTACATACACTCAATTAGTGTTTGGTAGTATTGTCTTTAAATTGTTTAACTTGGGTCAAACGTTTCAGGTAGCCTTCCACAAGCTTCCCACAATAAGTTGGGTGAATTCTGGCCCATTCCTCCTGACAGAGCTGGTCTAACTGAGTCAGGTTTGTAGGCCTCCTTGCTCGCTCATGCTTTTTCAGTTCTGCCCACACATTTTCAATAGGATTGAGGTCAGGGCTTTATGATGGTCACTCCAATATCTTGACTTTGTTTTTCCTTAAGCCATTTTCCCACAACTTTGGAAGTATGCTTGGGGTCATTGTCCATTTGGAAGACCCATTTGCGACCAAGCTTTAACTTCCTGACTGATGTCTTGAGATGTTGCTTCAATATATCCACATAATGTTCCTACCTCATGATGCCGTCTATTTTGTGAAGTGCACCAGTCCCTCCTGCAGCAAAGCACCCCCACAACATGATGCTGCCACCCCTGTGCTTCACGGTTAGGATGGTGTTCTTCAGCTTGAAAGCCTCCCCCTTTTACCTCCAAACATAACAATTATCATTATGGCCAAACAGTTTTCTTTTTGTTTCATCAGACCAGAGGACATTTCTCCAAAATGTACGATCTTTGTCCCAATGTGCAGTCAAACTGTAGTCTGACTTTTTTATGGTGGTTTTGGAGCAGTAGCTTCTTCCTTGCTGAGCGGCCTTTCAGGTTATGTTGATATAGGACTCGTTTTACTGTGGATATAGATACTTTGGTACCTGTTTCCTCCAGCATCTTCATAAGATCCTTTGCCGTTGTTCTGGGATTGATTTGCACTTTTCGCACCAAAGTACGTTCATCTCTAGGAGAGATGAGTGGTATGACGGCTGCATGGTCCCATGGTGTTTATACTTGCGTACTATTGTTTATACAGATGAACGTGGTACCTTCAGGCTTGGAAATTGCTCCCAAGGATGAACCAGACTTGTGGAGGTCTACAATTATTTTTCTGGTCGTGGCTGATTTCTTTTGAATTTCCCATGATGTCAAGCAAAGAGGCACTGAGTTTGAAGGTAGGCCTTGAAATACATCCACAGGTACACCTCCAATTGACTCAAATGATGTCAATTAGCCTATCAGAAGCTTCCAAAGCCATGACATCATTTTCTGGAATTTTCCAAGCTGTTTAAAGGCACAGTCAACTTAGTGCATGTAAACTTCTGACCCACTGGAATTGTGATACAGTGAATTATAAGTGAAATAATCTGTCTGTAAACAATTGTTGGAAAAATGACTTGTGTCATGTACAAAGTAGATGTCCTTTACCGACTTGCCAAAACTATAGTTTGTTAACAAGACATTTGTGGAGTGGTTGAAAAATGAGTTTTAATGACTCCAAACTAAGTGTTGTATGTACATTTCCAACTTCAACTGTAGCTACTTAATGAGCACCGTAGCTCATATATCTACTTAATGAGCACCGTAGCTCATATATCTACTTAATGAGCACCGTAGCTCATATATCTACTTAATGAGCACCGTAGCTCATATATCTACTTAATGAGCACCGTAGCTCATATAACTTTGTCATTATACTTATAGCTACTTTATTGACTCAACGCTGTGCTTGGTTCCGGGATTCTATTAGATTACTACTACTACTACTAGATTTATAATCCACTACGATTAGATTTATAGTCCACTACTATTAGATTTATAGTCCACTACTATTAGATTTATAGTCCACTAATATTAGATTTATAGTCCACTACAATTAGATTTATAGTCCACTAATATTAGATTTATAATCCACTAATATTCTCTCTCTGACTCTCTCTCTCTGTCTCTCTCTCTGTCTCTCTCTCTCTCTCTCTCTGTCTCTCTCTCTCTCTCTCTGTCTCTCTGTCTCTCTCTGTCTCTCTCTGTCTCTCTCTCTCTGTCTCTCTCTGTCTCTCTCTGTCTCTCTCTGTCTCTCTCTGTCTCGCTCTCTCAGGTCAGAGATGCACAATAAGACTGTGTCCAGGAGGTTTGGTCTGCTGTTGGAAGCCTTCTGTAGAGCCTGTGGGATGTACCTCAAACATCTCAACAGACAGGTGAATATTATATTATTATGTTTTTTTTGTTGTTGTTGTTGTTTTTGTTGTTGTTATTGGTATTATTATTCCAGGTGGAAGCGATGGATAAACTGGTGAACCTCACAGACACACTGAAACAGGAGAAGAAAGATGAGACACAGAAGGTAAGACACACCCGCTACGGATTTACATACACACACACCCGCTACGGATTTACATACACACACACCCGCTACGGATTTACATACACACACACCCGCTACGGATTTACATACACACACACCCGCTACGGATTTACATACACACACACACACCCGCTACGGATTTACATACACACACACACACCCGCTACGGATTTACATACACACACCCCGCTACAGATTTACATACACACACACCCGCTACGGATTTACATACACACACACCCGCTACGGATTTACATACACACACCCGCTACGGATTTACATACACACACACCCGCTACGGATTTACATACACACACCCGCTACGGATTTACATACACACACACCCGCTACGGATTTACATACACACACACACACCCGCTACGGATTTACATACACACACACCCCGCTACAGATTTACATACACACACACACCCGCTACGGATTTACATACACACACACCCGCTACGGATTTACATACACACACACCCGCTACGGATTTACATACACACACACCCGCTACGGATTTACATACACACACACGCTACGGATTTACATACACACACACCCGCTACGTATTTACATACACACACACCCGCTACGGATTTACATACACACACACCCGCTACGGATTTACGGATTTACACACACACACACACCCGCTACGGATTTACATACACACACACGCTACGGATTTACATACACACACACACCCGCTACGGATTTACATACACACACACCGCTACGGATTTACATACACACACACCGCTACGGATTTACATACACACACACCCGCTACGGATTTACATACACACACACACGCTACGGATTTACATACACACACACACCCGCTACGGATTTACATACACACACACACACCCGCTACGGATTTACATATACACACACCCGCTACGGATTTACATACACACACCCGCTACGGATTTAAATACACATACACCCGCTGCGGATTTACATACACACACACCCGCTACGGATTTACATACACACACACCCGCTACGGATTTACATACACACACACACACCCGCTACGGATTTACATACACACACACCCGCTACAGATTTACATACACACACACCCGCTACGGATTTACATACACACACACCCGCTACGGATTTACATACACACACACCCGCTACGGATTTACATACACACACACGCTACGGATTTACATACACACACACCCGCTACGTATTTACATACACACACACCCGCTACGGATTTACATACACACACACACCCGCTACGGATTTACGGATTTACACACACACACACCCGCTACGGATTTACATACACACACACGCTACGGATTTACATACACACACACACCCGCTACGGATTTACATACACACACACCCGCTACGGATTTACACACACACACACCGCTACGGATTTACATACACACACACCCGCTACGGATTTACATACACACACACACGCTACGGATTTACATACACACACACACCCGCTACGGATTTACATACACACACACACACCCGCTACGGATTTACATACACACACACACCCTACGGATTTACATACACACACACACCGCTACGGATTTACATACACACACACCCGCTACGGATTTACATACACACACACACGCTACAGATTTACATACACACACACCCACTACGGATTTACATACACACACCCGCTACGGATTTACATACACACACACCCGCTACGGATTTACATACACACACACACGCTACGGATTTACATACACACACACCCGCTACGGATTTACATACACACACACACACCCGCTACGGATTTACATACACACACACCCGCTACGGATTTACATACACACACACACACACCCGCTACGGATTTACATACACACACACCCGCTACGGATTTACATACACACACACACACCCGCTACGGATTTACATACACACACACCCGCTATGGATTTACATACACACACACCCGCTACGGATTTACATACACACACACCCGCTACGGATTTACATACACACACACCCGCTACGGATTTACATACACACACACCCGCTACGGATTTACATACACACACACGCTACGGATTTACATACACACACACCCGCTACGGATTTACATACACACACACCCGCTACGGATTACATACACACACACCCGCTACGGATTTACACACACACACACCCGCTACGGATTTACATACACACACACGCTACGGATTTACATACACACACACACCCGCTACGGATTTACATACACACACACCGCTACGGATTTACATACACACACACCCGCTACGGATTTACATACACACACACACGCTACGGATTTACATACACACACACACACACCCGCTACGGATTTACATACACACACACACCCGCTACGGATTTACATACACACACACACCCTACGGATTTACATACACACACACACCGCTACGGATTTACATACACACACACCCGCTACGGATTTACATACACACACACACGCTACGGATTTACATACACACACACCCGCTACGGATTTACATACACACACACCCGCTACGGATTTACATACACACACACGCTACGGATTTACATACACACACACACGCTACGGATTTACATACACACACACACACCCGCTACGGATTTACATACACACACACCCGCTACGGATTTACATACACACACACCCGCTACGGATTTACATACACACACACCCGCTACGGATTTACATACACACACACCCGCTACGGATTTACATACACACACACCCGCTACGGATTTACATACACACACACCCGCTACGGATTTACATACACACACACCCACTACGTATTTACATACACACACACCCGCTACGGATTTACATACACACACACCCGCTACGGATTTACGGACACACACACGCTACGGATTTACACACACACACACCCGCTACGGATTTACATACACACACACGCTACGGATTTACATACACACACACACCCGCTACGGATTTACATACACACACACACCCGCTACGGATTTACATACACACACACCCGCTACGGATTTACATACACACACACCGCTACGGATTTACATACACACACACCCGCTACCGATTTACATACACACACACACGCTACGGATTTACATACACACACACACCCGCTACGGATTTACATACACACACACACACACCCGCTACGGATTTACATACACACACACACACCCGCTACGGATTTACATACACACACACCCGCTACGGATTTACATACACACACACCCGCTACGGATTTACATACACACACACCCGCTACGGATTTACATACACACACACCCGCTACGGATTTACATACACACACACCCGCTACGGATTTACATACACACACACCCGCTACGTATTTACATACACACACACCCGCTACGGATTTACATACACACACACCCGCTACGGATTTACAGACACACACACGCTACGGATTTACACACACACACACCCGCTACGGATTTACATACACACACACGCTACGGATTTACATACACACACACACCCGCTACGGATTTACATACACCCACACACCCGCTACGGATTTACATACACACACACCCGCTACGGATTTACATACACACACACACCGCTACGGATTTACATACACACACACCCGCTACCGATTTACATACACACACACACGCTACCGATTTACATACACACACACACCCGCTACGGATTTACATACACACACACACACCCGCTACGGATTTACATACACACACACACACCCGCTACGGATTTACATACACACACACCCGCTACGGATTTACATACACACACACCCGCTACGGATTTACATACACACACACCCGCTACGGATTTACATACACACACACCCGCTACGGATTTACATACACACACCCGCTACGGATTTACATACACACACACGCTACGGATTTACATACACACACACCCGCTACGGATTTACATACACACACACCCGCTACGGATTTACATACACACACACCCGCTACGGATTTACATACACACACACGCTACGGATTTACATACACACACACACACGTTACGGATTTACATACACACACACACACGCTACGGATTTACATACACACACACCCGCTACGGATTTACATACACACACACACCCGCTACGGATTTACATACACACACACACGCTACGGATTTACATACACACACACACGCTACAGATTTACATACACACACACACACGCTACAGATTTACACACACACACCCGCTACGGGATTTACATACACACACACACCCGCTAAGGATTTACATACACACACACAGGCTACTGATTTACATACACACACACACACGCTACGGATTTACATACACACACACACACCCGCTATGGATTTACATACACACACGCTACGGATTTACATACACACACACACACGCTACGGATTTACATACACACACACCCGCTACGGATTTACATACACACACACACGCTACGGATTTACATACACACACACCCGCTACGGATTTACATACACACACACACGCTACAGATTTACATACACACACACCCGCTACGGATTTACATACACACACACCCGCTACGGATTTACATACACATACACGCTACGGATTTACATACACACACACCCGCTACGGATTTACATACACACACACTCTACGGATTTACATACACACACACACACGCTACGGATTTACATACACACACACACACGCTACGGATTTACATACACCCACACCCGCTACGGATTTACATACATACACACACACGCTACGGATTTACATACACACACACACGCTACTGATTTACATACACACACACCCGCTATGGATTTACATACACACACACACGCTACGGATTTACATACACACACACACTATGCACACACGCTATGGATTTACATACACACACACACTATGCACACACACACACGCTTCGGATTTACATACACACACACACACTATGCACACACACACACGCTACGGATTTACATACACACACACCCGCTACGGATTTACATACACACACACGCTACGGATTTACATACACACACACACGCTACGGATTTACATACACACACACTCTACTGATTTACATACACACACACTATGCACACACGCTATGGATTTACATACACACACTATGCACACACACACTACAGATTTACATACACACACACACTATGCACACACACACTACAGATTTACATACACACACACACTATGCACACACACACTACAGATTTACATATATACACACACACACACTACAGATTTACATACACACACACTTTACTTTCTATGCTTATTGATCGGATAGTGTTCTGGTGGTATGACTCTGTGTTGATTGGTCGATGTATCTGAACCTTGTGATTTGACTGATTGCCAGACTCAGATGAAGTTCCTGGTAGAACACATGTCGAGGCCAGACTACATGGAGTCTCTACAAGGCTTCGTCTCTCCACTGAACCCTGTTCACCAGCTAGGAAACCTCAGGTACACACACACACACGGTCCATGCTATTCTGAGACCTTGGGATGTCAATACCACATTAAAGTTAAATGTAAAATTGTGAGAGTGGAGAAGTAGACAGGGTTAGGCTGGAGCTGGAGAGAGGGTTAGGGTGGAGCTGGAGAGAGGGTTAGGGTGGAGCTGGAGAGAGGGTTAGGGTGGAGAAGTAGACAGGGTTAGGGTGGAGCTGGAGCTGGAGAGAGGGTTAGGCTGGGGCTGGAGAGAGGGTTAGGGTGGAGCTGGAGAGAGGGTTAGGGTGGAGAGGTAGACAGGGTTAGGCTGGAGCTGGAGAGAGGGTTAGGCTGGAGCTGGAGAGAGGGTTAGGTTGGAGAAGTAGACAGGGTTAGGGTGGAGCTGGAGAGAGGGTTAGGGTGGAGCTGGAGACAGGGTTAGGGTGGAGAGGTAGACAGGGTTAGGGTGGAGAAGTAGACAGGGTTAGGGTGGAGAAGTAGACAGGGTTAGGGTGGAGAGGTAGACAGGGTTAGGGTGGAGAAGTAGACAGGGTTAGGGTGGAGAGGTAGACAGGGTTAGGGTGGAGAGGTAGACAGGGTTAGGGTGGAGAGGTAGACAGGGTTAGGGTGGAGAAGTAGACAGGGTTAGGGTGGAGAGGTAGACAGGGTTAGGGTGGAGAGGTAGACAGGGTTAGGGTGGAGAAGTAGACAGGGTTAGGGTGGAGCTGGAGAGAGGGTTAGGGTGGAGAAGTAGACAGGGTTAGGGTGGAGAAGTAGACAGGGTTAGGGTGGAGAAGTAGACAGGGTTAGGGTGGAGAAGTAGACAGGGTTAGGGTGGAGAGGTAGACAGGGTTAGGGTGGAGAAGTAGACAGGGTGGAGAAGTAGACAGGGTTAGGGTGGAGCTGGAGAGAGGGTTAGGGTGGAGGAAGTAGACAGGGTTAGGGTGGAGAAGTAGACAGGGTTAGGGTGGAGAAGTAGACAGGGTTAGGGTGGAGAGGTAGACAGGGTTAGGATGGAGAGGTAGACAAGGTTAGGGTGGAGAGGTAGACAGGGTTAGGGTGGAGAAGTAGACAGGGTTAGGGTGGAGAAGTAGACAGGGTTAGGGTGGAGAAGTAGACAGGGTTAGGGTGGAGAAGTAGACAGGGTTAGGGTGGAGAGGTAGACATGGTTAGGGTGGAGAAGTAGACAGGGTTAGGGTGGAGAAGTAGACAGGGTTAGGGTGGAGCTGGAGACAAGGTTAGGGTGGAGAAGTAGACAGGGTTAGGGTGGAGAGGTAGACAGGGTTAGGGTGGAGAAGTAGACAGGGTTAGGGTGGAGAGGTAGACAGGGTTAGGGTGGAGAGGTAGACAGGGTTAGGGTGGAGCTGGAGAGAGGGTTAGGGTGGAGAAGTAGACAGGGTTAGGGTGGAGAAGTAGACAGGCTTAGGGTAGAGAAGTAGACAGGGTTAAGGTGGAGAAGTAGACAGGGTTAGGGTGGAGAAGTAGACAGGGTTAGGGTGGAGAGGTAGACAGGGTTAGGGTGGAGAAGTAGACAGGGTTAGGGTGGAGAGGTAGACAGGGTTAGGGTGGAGAAGTAGACAGGGTTAGGGTGGAGAAGTAGACAGGGTTAGGGTGGAGAAGTAGACAGGGTTAGGGTGGAGAGGTAGACAGGGTTAGGGTGGAGAGGTAGACAGGGTTAGGGTGGAGAAGCAGACAGGGTTAGGGTGGAGAGGTAGACAGGGTTAGGGTGGAGAGGTAGACACGGTTAGGGTGGAGAGGTAGACAGGGTTAGGGTGGAGAGGTAGACAGGGTTAGGGTGTAGCTGGAGAGAGGGTTAGGGTGGAGAAGTAGACAGGGTTAGGGTGGAGAAGTAGACAGGGTTAGGGTGGAGAGGTAGACAGGGTTAGGGTGGAGAGGTAGACAGGGTTAGGGTGGAGAAGTAGACAGGGTTAGGGTGGAGAAGTAGACAGGGTTAGGGTGGAGAAGTAGGCAGGGTTAGGGTGGAGAAGTAGACAGGGTTAGGGTGGAGAAGTAGACAGGGTTAGGGTGGAGAGGTAGACAGGGTTAGGGTGGAGAAGTAGACAGGGTTAGGGTGGAGAGGTAGACAAGGTTAGGGTGGAGAGGTAGACATGGTTAGGGTGGAGAAGTAGACAGGGTTAGGGTGGAGAGGTAGACAGGATTAGGGTGGAGAAGTAGACAGGGTTAGGGTGGAGAAGTAGACAGGGTTGGGGTGGAGCTGGAGAGAGGGTTAGGGTGGAGAAGTAGACAGGGTTAGGGTGGAGAAGTAGACAGGGTTAGGGTGGAGCTGGAGAGAGGGTTAGGGTGGAGAAGTAGACAGGGTTAGGGTGGAGAAGTAGACAGGGTTAGGGTGGAGAAGTAGACAGGGTTAGGGTGGAGAGGTAGACATGGTTAGGGTGGAGAAGTAGACAGGGTTAGGGTGGAGAGGTAGACAGGGTTAGGGTGGAGAGGTAGACAGGGTTAGGGTGGAGCTGGAGAAAGGGTTAGGGTGGAGAAGTAGACAGGGTTAGGGTGGAGAAGTAGACAGGCTTAGGGTAGAGAAGTAGACAGGGTTAGGGTGGAGAAGTAGACAGGGTTAGGGTGGAGAAGTAGACAGGGTTAGGGTGGAGAGGTAGACAGGGTTAGGGTGGAGAAGTACACAGGGTTAGGGTGGAGAGGTAGACAGGGTTAGGGTGGAGAAGTAGACAGGGTTAGGGTGGAGAAGTAGACAGGGTTAGGGTGGAGAAGTAAACAGGGTTAGGGTGGAGAGGTAGACAGGGTTAGGGTGGAGAGGTAGACAGGGTTAGGGTGGAGAAGCAGACAGGGTTAGGGTGGAGAGGTAGACAGGGTTAGGGTGGAGAGGTAGACACGGTTAGGGTGGAGAGGTAGACAGGGTTAGGGTGGAGAGGTAGACAGGGTTAGGGTGGAGAAGTAGACAGGGTTAGGGTGGAGCTGGAGAGAGGGTTAGAGTGGAGAAGTAGACAGGGTTAGGGTGGAGAAGTAGACAGGGTTAGGGTGGAGAGGTAGACAGGGTTAGGGTGGAGAGGTAGACAGGGTTAGGGTGGAGAAGTAGACAGGGTTTAGGGTGGAGAAGTAGACAGGGTTAGGGTGGAGAAGTAGACCTGGTTAGGGTGGAGAAGTAGACAGGGTTAGGGTGGAGAAGTAGACAGGGTTAGGGTGGAGAGGTAGACAGGGTTAGGGTGGAGAGGTAGACAAGGTTAGGGTGGAGAGGTAGACATGGTTATGGTGGAGAAGTAGACAGGGTTAGGGTGGAGAGGTAGACAGGATTAGGGTGGAGAAGTAGACAGGGTTAGGGTGGAGAAGTAGACAGGGTTAGGGTGGAGAGGTAGACACGGTTAGGGTGGAGAGGTAGACAGGGTTAGGGTGGAGAGGTAGACAGGGTTAGGGTTGTAGCTGGAGAGAGGGTTAGGGTGGAGAAGTAGACAGGGTTAGGGTGGAGAAGTAGACAGGGTTAGGGTGGAGAGGTAGACAGGGTTAGGGTGGAGAGGTAGACAGGGTTAGGGTGGAGAAGTAGACAGGGTTAGGGTGGAGAAGTAGACAGGGTTAGGGTGGAGAAGTAGGCAGGGTTAGGGTGGAGAAGTAGACAGGGTTAGGGTGGAGAAGTAGACAGGGTTAGGGTGGAGAGGTAGACAGGGTTAGGGTGGAGAAGTAGACAGGGTTAGGGTGGAGAGGTAGACAAGGTTAGGGTGGAGAGGTAGACATGGTTAGGGTGGAGAAGTAGACAGGGTTAGGGTGGAGAGGTAGACAGGATTAGGGTGGAGAAGTAGACAGGGTTAGGGTGGAGAAGTAGACAGGGTTGGGGTGGAGCTGGAGAGAGGGTTAGGGTGGAGAAGTAGACAGGGTTAGGGTGGAGAAGTAGACAGGGTTAGGGTGGAGCTGGAGAGAGGGTTAGGGTGGAGAAGTAGACAGGGTTAGGGTGGAGAAGTAGACAGGGTTAGGGTGGAGAAGTAGACAGGGTTAGGGTGGAGAGGTAGACATGGTTAGTGGTGGAGAAGTAGACAGGGTTAGGGTGGAGAGGTAGACAGGGTTAGGGTGGAGAGGTAGACAGGGTTAGGGTGGAGCTGGAGAAGGGTTAGGGTGGAGAAGTAGACAGGGTTAGGGTGGAGAAGTAGACAGGCTTAGGGTAGAGAAGTAGACAGGGTTAGGGTGGAGAAGTAGACAGGGTTAGGGTGGAGAAGTAGACAGGGTTAGGGTGGAGAGGTAGACAGGGTTAGGGTGGAGAAGTAGACAGGGTTAGGGTGGAGAGGTAGACAGGGTTAGGGTGGAGAAGTAGACAGGGTTAGGGTGGAGAAGTAGACAGGGTTAGGGTGGAGAAGTAAACAGGGTTAGGGTGGAGAGGTAGACAGGGTTAGGGTGGAGAGGTAGACAGGGTTAGGGTGGAGAAGCAGACAGGGTTAGGGTGGAGAGGTAGACAGGGTTAGGGTGGAGAGGTAGACACGGTTAGGGTGGAGAGGTAGACAGGGTTAGGGTGGAGCGGTAGACAGGGTTAGGGTGGGAGAAGTAGACGGGTTAGGGTGGAGCTGGAGAGAGGGTTAGGGTGGAGAAGTAGACAGGGTTAGGGTGGAGAAGTAGACAGGGTTAGGGTGGAGAGGTAGACAGGGGTTAGGGTGGAGAGGTAGACAGGGTTAGGGTGGAGAAGTAGACAGGGTTAGGGTGGAGAAGTAGACAGGGTTAGGGTGGAGAAGTAGACATGGTTAGGGTGGAGAAGTAGACAGGGTTAGGGTGGAGAAGTAGACAGGGTTAGGGTGGAGAGGTAGACAGGGTTAGGGTGGAGAAGTAGACAGGGTTAGGGTGGAGAGGTAGACAAGGTTAGGGTGGAGAGGTAGACATGGTTAGGGTGGAGAAGTAGACAGGGTTAGGGTGGAGAGGTAGACAGGATTAGGGTGGAGAAGTAGACAGGGTTAGGGTGGAGAAGTAGACAGGGTTGGGGTGGAGCTGGAGAGAGGGTTAGGGTGGAGAAGTAGACAGGGTTAGGGTGGAGAAGTAGACAGGGTTAGGGTGGAGCTGGAGAGAGGGTTAGGGTGGAGAAGTAGACAGGGTTAGGGTGGAGAAGTAGACAGGGTTAGGGTGGAGAAGTAGACAGGGTTAGGGTGGAGAGGTAGACATGGTTAGGGTGGAGAAGTAGACAGGGTTAGGGTGGAGAAGTAGACAGGGTAGGGTGGAGCTGGAGAGAGGGTTAGGGTGGAGAAGTAGACAGGGTTAGGGTGGAGAAGTAGACAGGGTTAGGGTGGAGAGGTAGACAGGGTTAGGGTGGAGAGGTAGACAGGGTTAGGGTGGAGAAGTAGACAGGGTTAGGGTGGAGAAGTAGACAGGGTTAGGGTGGAGAAGTAGACAGGGTTAGGGTGGAGAAGTAGACAGGGTTAGGGTGGAGAAGTAGACAGGGTTAGGGTGGAGAGGTAGACAGGGTTAGGGTGGAGAAGTAGACAGGGTTAGGGTGGAGAGGTAGACAGGGTTAGGGTGGAGAGGTAGACATGGTTAGGGTGGAGAAGTAGACAGGGTTAGGGTGGAGAGGTAGACAGGATTAGGGTGGAGAAGTAGACAGGGTTAGGGTGGAGAAGTAGACAGGGTTGGGGTGGAGCTGGAGAGAGGGTTAGGGTGGAGAAGTAGACAGGGTTAGGGTGGAGAAGTAGACAGGGTTAGGGTGGAGCTGGAGAGAGGGTTAGGGTGGAGAAGTAGACAGGGTTAGGGTGGAGAAGTAGACAGGGTTAGGGTGGAGAGGTAGACCAGGGTTAGGGTGGAGAAGTAGACAGGGTTAGGGTGGAGAAGTAGACAGGGTTAGGGTGGAGAGGTAGACAGGGTTAGGGTGGAGCTGGAGAGAAGGTTTAGGGTGGAGAAGTAGACAGGGTTAGGGTGGAGAGGTAGACAGGGTTAGGGTGGAGAGGTAGACAGGGTTAGGGTGGAGAGGTAGACAGGGTTAGGGTGGAGAAGTAGACAGGGTTTAGGGTGGAGAGGTAGACAGGGTTAGGGTGGAGAAGTAGACAGGGTTAGGGTGGAGAGGTAGACAGGATTAGGGTGGAGAAGTAGACAGGGTTAGGGTGGAGAAGTAGACAGGGTTAGGGTGGAGAAGTAGACAGGGTTAGGGTGGAGAAGTAGACAGGGTTAGGGTGGAGCTGGAGACAGGGTTAGGGTGGAGAAGTAGACAGGGTTAGGGTTGAGAAGTAGACAGGGTTAGGGTGGAGAGGTAGACAGGGTTAGGGTGGAGAAGTAGACAGGGTTAGGGTGGAGAAGTAGACAGGGTTAGGGTGGAGAGGTAGACAGGGTTAGGGTGGAGCTGGAGAGAAGGTTAGGGTGGAGAAGTAGACAGGGTTAGGGTGGAGAGGTAGACAGGGTTAGGGTGGAGAGGTAGACAGGGTTAGGGTGGAGAGGTAGACAGGGTTAGGGTGGAGAAGTAGACAGGGTTAGGGTGGAGAGGTAGACAGGGTTAGGGTGGAGAAGTAGACAGGGTTAGGGTGGAGAGGTAGACAGGGTTAGGGTGGAGCTGGAGAGAGGGTTAGGGTGGAGAAGTAGACAGGGTTAGGGTGGAGAGGTAGACAGGTAGACAGGGTTAGGGTGGAGAGGTAGACAGGGTTAGGGTGGAGCTGGAGAGATCTGTAGAGAAGGGTTGTCAGCCCACACTGAGATCTGTAGAGAAGGGTTGTCAGCCCACACTGAGATCTGTAGAGAAGGGTTGTCAGCCCACACTGAGATCTGTAGAGAAGGGTTGTCAGCCCACACTGAGATCTGTAGAGAAGGGTTGTCAGCCCACACTGAGATCTGTAGAGAAGGGTTGTCAGCCCACACTGAGATCTGTAGAGGAGGGGTTGTCAGCCCAGACTGACCTGCTCTAACAGACTACCTGCTCTAACAGACTACGACAGGTACCACTGGTTTCCCCCTGTGGCCGACCCCTGAGGGTCCGTGGGTATTGGGGCCTTCGGTTACAGGTCTGCCAGACAGGTGCCAGTGCAATTTCAGAAACCTGGTTTTCGACAACTAGAGAAACAAGGCGGAGAGTCAGCTTATGTTACCTGTGTGCAGATATTAGTTAACAGACTATTTACAGCAGGGGTGTCAAACCCAAATACCCAGTGGGCCAAAATGTAAAAACCTGAACAAAGTCACGGGCCAACATTGAACAAATTAACCTTTTAATATGGACCCAAACAAGTTTTGCTTTAACATTGAATATGGAACAAGCATCGCTTATTACCATACAATATATAATTTAATAGTGGAGACATGCAAAATCGAATTTCAAATGAAAAAACACATCAATGGCATTCATTTATTAAATAAATAAAATTGAAATAAAAATTGTATGCCTCTTTTCTATTTGCAGCCTTCTGATTTAAATACCAAAATAAACTTTTTCCACTGGCTAATAATTTTACAAATAAAATGATAATAAATCAATCAACCATTCAAGCCCATGCCTTGTAGCAAGAAACAGTGCATAAAGAGAATGATTGCACACTGGTCTAATCTGATGTGCCCAAGCCAGATGCCTGGCATCTCTTCTTGGATGCTAGTTCATCAATGTCTGGGCTCAAGCTCTGAGCTGAAGAAATCCTCAGTATCGAGCGAAGATGTTTATCAGTCAGACGTCTCCTGTGAGTTGTTTTGGTCATCTTCATCGAGGAGAAAAGTTGCTCGCATAGATAAGTGCTGCCGAACATGGAGAGCATCTGAGCAGCTTGGGTGCGGAGCTGAGGCATTGTGTCAGGGATGAACCGTGGAAACTGTGCGGCGCCCACAGCATCATACTTTGACTTCAGCGTGTCGTTGCACTGGAGTTCAATCAGCTCCATTTGGATGTTGGTTGGTGCATTTTCCACATCAACTGCAAGGGATTACTAAGCAGTTCAAACTTGCATTTCTGGGCATCGAAGTCGGCAAATCGCCGGCTAAACTCAGCGGCGAGAACACTGAGTTTTTCAGCAAACTGTGCGCATGGGAACACGGCGGTAGAGATCTGCGCTTTTATGGATTGGCAGCAGGGAAAATGGCAAGGGTTTCCTTGCAGCATCTGATTCTCCCACAGGCATAGTTTAGTTTTGAAGGCCCTCACTGCAGCGTACATGTCTGTGATGATGCGCCCCCGCCCCTGAAGCTGCAGGTTCAGCGAATCGAGATGGCTCGAGATGTCACAGAGAAAGGCCAGCTCACACAGGAACTTTTGCTCCCGGAGCTCTGCTGTATCCTTCCCTTTGGTTTCCAGGAATTGACATATTTCCTCACGCAGCTCGAAACATCTGTTCAGTACTTTTCCTCTGCTTAGCCATCTCACCTCTGTGTGATACGGCACGTCTGCGTATTCCGAACCACACTCCTCCAGAAAAGATTTAAACTGGCGGTGATTTAGACCTTTGGCTCTTATAAAGTTAACTACCTGTGTTACTGTGGTCATAACATGTTCCATCTTTAGGGCTTTGGCACACAGTGCTTCCTGATGTATGATGCAGTGGTAAACAGTTAGCTCACCTGCACAGTTCTCTTCCCGCATCTTCTCCCAAACCATGCCCACCAGTCCACTCTTTTTACCACA
>NC_034182.2:45216600-45274100 GCF_002021735.2 Oncorhynchus kisutch
GCTGCTGGTTAACACAGTGGGATACAGGGTGGTCTGCTGCTGGTTAACACAGTGGGATACAGGGTGGTCTGCTGGTTAAAGACAGTGGGATGCAGGGTGGTCTGCTGGTTAAAGACAGTGGGATACAGGGTGGTCTGCTGGTTAAAGCCAGTGGGATACAGGGTGGTCTGCTGCTGGTTAACACAGTGGGATACAGGGTGGTCTGCTGCTGGTTAACACAGTGGGATACAGGGTGGTCTGCTGGTTAAAGACAGTGGGATGCAGGGTGGTCTGCTGGTTAAAGCCAGTGGGATACAGGGTGGTCTGCTGGTTAAAGCCAGTGGGATACAGGGTGGTCTGCTGGTTAAAGACAGTGGGATACAGGGTGGTCTGCTGGTTAAAGACAGCAGTGGGATACAGGGTGGTCTGCTGGTTAAAGCCAGTGGGATACAGGGTGGTCTGCTGCTGGTTAACACAGTGGGATACAGGGTGGTCTGCTGGTTAAAGACAGTGGGATACAGGGTGGTCTGCTGCTGGTTAACACAGTGGGATACAGGGTGGTCTGCTGGTTAAAGACAGCAGTGTGATACAGGGTGGTCTGCTGGTTAAAGACAGCAGTGTGATACAGGATGGTCTGCTGGTTAAAGACAGCAGTGGTATGCAGGGTGGTCTGCTGCTGGTTAACACAGTGGGATACAGGGTGGTCTGCTGGTTAAAGACAGCAGTGGGATACAGGGTGGTCTGCTGCTGGTTAACACAGTGGGATGCAGGGTGGTCTGCTGGTTAACACAGTGGGATACAGGGTGATCTGCTGCTGGTTAACACAGTGGGATGCAGGGTGGTCTGCTGGTTAACACAGTGGGATGCAGGGTGGTCTGCTGGTTAACACAGTGGGATACAGGGTGGTCTGCTGCTGGTTAACACAGTGGGATGCAGGGTGGTCTGCTGGTTAACACAGTGGGATACAGGGTGGTCTGCTGGTTAAAGACAGCAGTGGGATGCAGGGTGGTCTGCTGCTGGTTAAAGACAGCAGTGGGATACAGGGTGGTCTGCTGGTTAAAGCCAGCAGTGGGATGCAGGGTGGTCTGCTGCTGGTTAACACAGTGGGATACAGGGTGGTCTGCTGCTGGTTAACATAGTGGGGTACAGGGTGGTCTGCTGGTTAAAGACAGCAGTGGGATACAGGGTGGTCTGCTGATGGTTAACACAGTGGGATGCAGGGTGGTCTGCTGGTTAACACAGTGGGATACAGGGTGATCTGCTGCTGGTTAACACAGTGGGATGCAGGGTGGTCTGCTGGTTAACACAGTGGGATGCAGGGTGGTCTGCTGGTTAACACAGTGGGATACAGGGTGGTCTGCTGCTGGTTAACACAGTGGGATGCAGGGTGGTCTGCTGGTTAACACAGTGGGATACAGGGTGGTCTGCTGGTTAAAGACAGCAGTGGGATGCAGGGTGGTCTGCTGCTGGTTAAAGACAGCAGTGGGATACAGGGTGGTCTGCTGGTTAAAGCCAGCAGTGGGATGCAGGGTGGTCTGCTGCTGGTTAACACAGTGGGATACAGGGTGGTCTGCTGCTGGTTAACATAGTGGGGTACAGGGTGGTCTGCTGGTTAAAGACAGCAGTGGGATACAGGGTGGTCTGCTGCTGGTTAACACAGTGGGATACAGGGTGGTCTGCTGCTGGTTAACACAGTGGGATACAGGGTGGTCTGCTGGTTAAAGACAGCAGTGGGATACAGGGTGGTCTGCTGGTTAAAGACAGTGGGATACAGGGTGGTCTGCTGCTGGTTAACACAGTGGGATACAGGGTGGTCTGCTGCTGGTTAACACAGTGGGATACAGGGTGGTCTGCTGCTGGTTAACACAGTGGGATACAGGGTGGTCTGCTGGTTAAAGACAGCAGTGGGATACAGGGTGGTCTGCTGGTTAACACAGTGGGATACAGGGTGGTCTGCTGCTGGTTAACATAGTGGGGTACAGGGTGGTCTGCTGCTGGTTAACACAGTGGGATACAGGGTGGTCTGCTGGTTAAAGACAGCAGTGGGGTACAGGGTGGTCTGCTGCTGGTTAACACAGTGGGATACAGGGTGGTCTGCTGCTGGTTAACACAGTGGGATACAGGGTGGTCTGCTGGTTAAAGACAGCAGTGGGATACAGGGTGGTCTGCTGGTTAACACAGTGGGATACAGGGTGGTCTGCTGCTGGTTAACATAGTGGGGTACAGGGTGGTCTGCTGCTGGTTAACACAGTGGGATACAGGGTGGTCTGCTGGTTAAAGACAGCAGTGGGGTACAGGGTGGTCTGCTGCTGGTTAACACAGTGGGATGCAGGGTGGTCTGCTGGTTAACACAGTGGGATGCAGGGTGGTCTGCTGGTTAACACAGTGGGATACAGGGTGGTCTGCTGGTTAACACAGTGGGATACAGGGTGGTCTGCTGGTTAACACAGTGGGATACAGGGTGGTCTGCTGCTGGTTAACACAGTGGGATACAGGGTGGTCTGCTGGTTAAAGACAGCAGTGGGATGCGGGGTGGTCTGCTGCTGGTTAACACATTGGGATACAGGGTGGTCTGCTGCTGGTTAACACAGTGGGATACAGGGTGGTCTGCTGGTTAAAGACAGCAGTGGGATACAGGGTGGTCTGCTGGTTAACACAGTGGGATACAGGGTGGTCTGCTGCTGGTTAACATAGTGGGGTACAGGGTGGTCTGCTGCTGGTTAACATAGTGGGGTGCAGGGTGGTCTGCTGCTGGTTAACATAGTGGGATACAGGGTGGTCTGCTGCTGGTTAACATAGTGGGGTACAGGGTGGTCTGCTGCTGGTTAACATAGTGGGATACAGGGTGTTCTGCTGCTGGTTAACATAGTGGGGTACAGGGTGGTCTGCTGCTGGTTAACATAGTGGGGTACAGGGTGGTCTGCTGCTGGTTAACACAGTGGGATACAGGGTGGTCTGCTGCTGGTTAAAGCCAGCAGTGGGGTACATGGTGGTCTGCTGCTGGTTAAAGCCAGCAGTGGGGTACAGGGTGGTCTGCTGCTGGTTAACATAGTGGGATGCAGGGTTGTCTGCTGCTGGTTAACATAGTGGGGTACAGGGTGGTCTGCTGCTGGTTAACATAGTGGGGTACAGGGTGGTCTGCTGCTGGTTAACATAGTGGGGTACAGGGTGGTCTGCTGCTGGTTAACATAGTGGGGTACAGGGTGGTCTGCTGCTGGTTAACATAGTGGGGTACAGGGTGGTCTGCTGCTGGTTAAAGACAGCAGTGGGATACAGGGTGGTCTGCTGCTGGCTAACATAGTGGGGTACAGGGTGGTCTGCTGCCGGTTAACACAGTGGGATGCAGGGTGGTCTGCTGCTGGTTAACATAGTGGGGTGCAGGGTGGTCTGCTGCTGGTTAACATAGTGGGATACAGGGTGGTCTGCTGCTGGGTAACATAGTGGGGTACAGGGTGGTCTGCTGCTGGTTAACATAGTGGGATACAGGGTGTTCTGCTGCTGGTTAACATAGTGGGGTACAGGGTGGTCTGCTGCTGGTTAACATAGTGGGGTACAGGGTGGTCTGCTGCTGGTTAACACAGTGGGATACAGGGTGGTCTGCTGCTGGTTAAAGCCAGCAGTGGGGTACAGGGTGGTCTGCTGCTGGTTAAAGCCAGCAGTGGGGTACAGGGTGGTCTGCTGCTGGTTAACATAGTGGGATACAGGGTGGTCTGCTGCTGGTTAACATAGTGGGATACAGGGTGGTCTGCTGCTGGTTAACATAGTGGGGTACAGGGTGGTCTGCTGCTGGTTAACATAGTGGGGTACAGGGTGGTCTGCTGCTGGTTAACATAGTGGGGCACAGGGTGGTCTGCTGCTGGTTAAAGACAGCAGTGGGATACAGGGTGGTCTGCTGCTGGCTAACATAGTGGGGTACAGGGTGGTCTGCTGCCGGTTAACATAGTGGGGTACAGGGTGGTCTGCTGCTGGTTAACATAGTGGGGTGCAGGGTGGTCTGCTGCCGGTTAACATAGTGGGGTACAGGGTGGTCTGCTGCTGGTTAACATAGTGGGGTACAGGGTGGTCTGCTGCTGGTTAACATAGTGGGGTACAGGGTGGTCTGCTGCTGGTTAACATAGTGGGGTACAGGGTGGTCTGCTGCTGGTTAACATAGTGGGGTACAGGGTGGTCTGCTGCTGGTTAACATAGTGGGGTACAGGGTGGTCTGCTGCTGGTTAACATAGTGGGGTACAGGGTGGTCTGCTGCTGGTTAACATAGTGGGGTACAGGGTGGTCTGCTCCTGGTTAACATAGTGGGGTACAGGGTGGTCTGCTGCTGGTTAACATAGTGGGGTACAGGGTGGTCTGCTGGTTAAAGACAGCAGTGGGATACAGGGTGGTCTGCTGGTTAACACAGTGGGATACAGGGTGGTCTGCTGCTGGTTAACATAGTGGGGTACAGGGTGGTCTGCTGCTGGTTAACATAGTGGGGTGCAGGGTGGTCTGCTGCTGGTTATCATAGTGGGATACAGGGTGGTCTGCTGCTGGTTAACATAGTGGGGTACAGGGTGGTCTGCTGCTGGTTAACATAGTGGGATACAGGGTGTTCTGCTGCTGGTTAACATAGTGGGGTACAGGGTGGTCTGCTGCTGGTTAACATAGTGGGGCACAGGGTGGTCTGCTGCTGGTTAAAGACAGCAGTGGGATACAGGGTGGTCTGCTGCTGGCTAACATAGTGGGGTACAGGGTGGTCTGCTGCCGGTTAACATAGTGGGGTACAGGGTGGTCTGCTGCTGGTTAACATAGTGGGGTGCAGGGTGGTCTGCTGCCGGTTAACATAGTGGGGTACAGGGTGGTCTGCTGCTGGTTAACATAGTGGGGTACAGGGTGGTCTGCTGCTGGTTAACATAGTGGGGTACAGGGTGGTCTGCTGCTGGTTAACATAGTGGGGTACAGGGTGGTCTGCTGCTGGTTAACATAGTGGGGTACAGGGTGGTCTGCTGCTGGTTAACATAGTGGGGTACAGGGTGGTCTGCTGCTGGTTAACATAGTGGGGTACAGGGTGGTCTGCTTGCTGGTTAACATAGTGGGGTACAGGGTGGTCTGCTCCTGGTTAACATAGTGGGGTACAGGGTGGTCTGCTGCTGGTTAACATAGTGGGGTACAGGGTGGTCTGCTGGTTAAAGACAGCAGTGGGATACAGGGTGGTCTGCTGGTTAACACAGTGGGATACAGGGTGGTCTGCTGCTGGTTAACATAGTGGGGTACAGGGTGGTCTGCTGCTGGTTAACATAGTGGGGTGCAGGGTGGTCTGCTGCTGGTTATCATAGTGGGATACAGGGTGGTCTGCTGCTGGTTAACATAGTGGGGTACAGGGTGGTCTGCTGCTGGTTAACATAGTGGGATACAGGGTGTTCTGCTGCTGGTTAACATAGTGGGGTACAGGGTGGTCTGCTGCTGGTTAACATAGTGGGGTACAGGGTGGTCTGCTGCTGGTTAACACAGTGGGATACAGGGTGGTCTGCTGCTGGTTAAAGCCAGCAGTGGGGTACAGGGTGGTCTGCTGCTGGTTAAAGCCAGCAGTGGGGTACAGGGTGGTCTGCTGCTGGTTAACATAGTGGGATACAGGGTGGTCTGCTGCTGGTTAACATAGTGGGATACAGGGTGGTCTGCTGCTGGTTAACATAGTGGGGTACAGGGTGGTCTGCTGCTGGTTAACATAGTGGGGTACAGGGTGGTCTGCTGCTGGTTAACATAGTGGGGCACAGGGTGGTCTGCTGCTGGTTAAAGACAGCAGTGGGATACAGGGTGGTCTGCTGCTGGCTAACATAGTGGGGTACAGGGTGGTCTGCTGCCGGTTAACATAGTGGGGTACAGGGTGGTCTGCTGCCGGTTAACATAGTGGGGTACAGGGTGGTCTGCTGCTGGTTAACATAGTGGGGTGCAGGGTGGTCTGCTGCCGGTTAACATAGTGGGGTACAGGGTGGTCTGCTGCTGGTTAACATAGTGGGGTACAGGGTGGTCTGCTGCTGGTTAACATAGTGGGGTACAGGGTGGTCTGCTGCTGGTTAACATAGTGGGATACAGGGTGGTCTGCTGCTGGTTAACATAGTGGGATACAGGGTGGTCTGCTGCTGGTTAACATAGTGGGGTACAGGGTGGTCTGCTGCTGGTTAACATAGTGGGGTACAGGGTGGTCTGCTGCTGGTTAACACAGTGGGATACAGGGTGGTCTGCTGCTGGTTAAAGACAGCAGTGGGATACAGGGTGGTCTGCTGCTGGCTAACATAGTGGGGTACAGGGTGGTCTGCTGCCGGTTAACACAGTGGGATGCAGGGTGGTCTGCTGCCGGTTAACATAGTGGGGTACAGGGTGGTCTGCTCCTGGTTAACATAGTGGGGTACAGGGTGGTCTGCTGCTGGTTAACATAGTGGGGTACAGGGTGGTCTGCTGGTTAAAGACAGCAGTGGGATACAGGGTGGTCTGCTGGTTAACACAGTGGGATACAGGGTGGTCTGCTGCTGGTTAACATAGTGGGGTACAGGGTGGTCTGCTGCTGGTTAACATAGTGGGGTGCAGGGTGGTCTGCTGCTGGTTAACATAGTGGGATACAGGGTGGTCTGCTGCTGGTTAACATAGTGGGGTACAGGGTGGTCTGCTGCTGGTTAACACAGTGGGATACAGGGTGGTCTGCTGCTGGTTAAAGCCAGCAGTGGGGTACAGGGTGGTCTGCTGCTGGTTAAAGCCAGCAGTGGGGTACAGGGTGGTCTGCTGCTGGTTAACATAGTGGGATACAGGGTGGTCTGCTGCTGGTTAACATAGTGGGATACAGGGTGGTCTGCTGCTGGTTAACATAGTGGGGTACAGGGTGGTCTGCTGCTGGTTAACATAGTGGGGTACAGGGTGGTCTGCTGCTGGTTAACATAGTGGGGCACAGGGTGGTCTGCTGCTGGTTAAAGACAGCAGTGGGATACAGGGTGGTCTGCTGCTGGCTAACATAGTGGGGTACAGGGCGGTCTGCTGCCGGTTAACATAGTGGGGTACAGGGTGGTCTGCTGCCGGTTAACATAGTGGGGTACAGGGTGGTCTGCTGCTGGTTAACATAGTGGGGTGCAGGGTGGTCTGCTGCCGGTTAACATAGTGGGGTACAGGGTGGTCTGCTGCTGGTTAACATAGTGGGGTACAGGGTGGTCTGCTGCTGGTTAACATAGTGGGGTACAGGGTGGTCTGCTGCTGGTTAACATAGTGGGATACAGGGTGGTCTGCTGCTGGTTAACATAGTGGGATACAGGGTGGTCTGCTGCTGGTTAACATAGTGGGGTACAGGGTGGTCTGCTGCTGGTTAACATAGTGGGGGTGCAGGGTGGTCTGCTGCCAGTTAACATAGTGGGGTACAGGGTGGTCTGCTGCTGGTTAACATAGTGGGGTACAGGGTGGTCTGCTGCTGGTTAACATAGTGGGGTACAGGGTGGTCTGCTGCTGGTTAACATAGTGGGGTACAGGGTGGTCTGCTGCTGGTTAACATAGTGGGGTACAGGGTGGTCTGCTGCTGGTTAACATAGTGGGTACAGGGTGGTCTGCTGCTGGTTAACATAGTGGGGTACAGGGTGGTCTGCTGCTGGTTAACATAGTGGGGGTACAGGGTGGTCTGCTGCTGGTTAAAGACAGCAGTGGGATACAGGGTGGTCTGCTGCTGGCTAACATAGTGGGGTACAGGGTGGTCTGCTGCCGGTTAACACAGTGGGATGCAGGGTGGTCTGCTGCCGGTTAACATAGTGGGGTACAGGGTGGTCTGCTCCTGGTTAACATAGTGGGGTACAGGGTGGTCTGCTGCTGGTTAACATAGTGGGGTACAGGGTGGTCTGCTGGTTAAAGACAGCAGTGGGATACAGGGTGGTCTGCTGGTTAACACAGTGGGATACAGGGTGGTCTGCTGCTGGTTAACATAGTGGGGTACAGGGTGGTCTGCTGCTGGTTAACATAGTGGGGTGCAGGGTGGTCTGCTGCTGGTTAACATAGTGGGATACAGGGTGGTCTGCTGCTAGTTAACATAGTGGGGTACAGGGTGGTCTGCTGCTGGTTAACATAGTGGGATACAGGGTGTTCTGCTGCTGGTTAACATAGTGGGGTACAGGGTGGTCTGCTGCTGGTTAACATAGTGGGGTACAGGGTGGTCTGCTGCTGGTTAACACAGTGGGATACAGGGTGGTCTGCTGCTGGTTAAAGCCAGCAGTGGGGTACAGGGTGGTCTGCTGCTGGTTAAAGCCAGCAGTGGGGTACAGGGTGGTCTGCTGCTGGTTAACATAGTGGGATACAGGGTGGTCTGCTGCTGGTTAACATAGTGGGATACAGGGTGGTCTGCTGCTGGTTAACATAGTGGGGTACAGGGTGGTCTGCTGCTGGTTAACATAGTGGGGTACAGGGTGGTCTGCTGCTGGTTAACATAGTGGGGCACAGGGTGGTCTGCTGCTGGTTAAAGACAGCAGTGGGATACAGGGTGGTCTGCTGCTGGCTAACATAGTGGGGTACAGGGTGGTCTGCTGCCGGTTAACATAGTGGGGTACAGGGTGGTCTGCTGCCGGTTAACATAGTGGGGTACAGGGTGGTCTGCTGCTGGTTAACATAGTGGGGTGCAGGGTGGTCTGCTGCCGGTTAACATAGTGGGGTACAGGGTGGTCTGCTGCTGGTTAACATAGTGGGGTACAGGGTGGTCTGCTGCTGGTTAACATAGTGGGGTACAGGGTGGTCTGCTGCTGGTTAACATAGTGGGATACAGGGTGGTCTGCTGCTGGTTAACATAGTGGGGTACAGGGTGGTCTGCTGCTGGTTAACATAGTGGGGTACAGGGTGGTCTGCTGCTGTATAAAGACAGCAGTGGGATACAGGGTGGTCTGCTGCTGGCTAACATAGTGGGGTACAGGGTGGTCTGCTGCTGGTTCGGTTAGGGTACAGGGTGGTCTGCTGCTGGTTCGGTTAGGGTCAGGGTGGTCTGCTGCTGGTTCGGTTAGGGTTAGGGTGGTCTGCTGCTGGTTAACATAGTGGGGTACAGGGTGGTCTGCTGCTGGTTCGGTTAGGGTACAGGGTGGTCTGCTGCTGGTTAACATAGTGGGGTACAGGGTGGTCTGCTGCTGGTTAACATAGTGGGGTACAGGGTGGTCTGCTGCTGGTTCGGTTAGGGTACAGGGTGGTCTGCTGCTGGTTCGGTTAGGGTACAGGGTGGTCTGCTGCTGGTTCGGTTAGGGTACAGGGTGGTCTGCTGCTGGTTCGGTTAGGGTACAGGGTGGTCTGCTGCTGGTTCGGTTAGGGTACAGGGTGGTCTGCTGCTGGTTCGGTTAGGGTACAGGGTGGTCTGCTGCTGGTTCGGTTAGGGTACAGGGTGGTCTGCTGCTGGTTCGGTTATGGTACAGGGTGGTCTGCTGCTGGTTCGGTTAGGGTCAGGGTGGTCTGCTGCTGGTTCGGTTAGGGTACAGGGTGGTCTGCTGCTGGTTCGGTTAGGGTACAAGGTGGTCTGCTGCTGGTTCGGTTAGGGTACAGGGTGGTCTGCTGCTGGTTCGGTTAGGGTACAGGGTGGTCTGCTGCTGGTTCGGTTAGGGTACAGGGTGGTCTGCTGCTGGTTCGGTTAGGGTACAGGGTGGTCTGCTGCTGGTTCGGTTAGGGTACAGGGTGGTCTGCTGCTGGTTCGGTTAGGGTACAGGGTGGTCTGCTGCTGGTTCGGTTAGGGTTAGGGTGGTCTGCTGCTGGTTCGGTTAGGGTACAGGGTGGTCTGCTGCTGGTTCGGTTAGGGTTAGGGTGGTCTGCTGCTGGTTCGGTTAGGGTTAGGGTGGTCTGCTGCTGGTTCGGTTAGGGTTAGGGTACGGTATTTTCATTGTTGGAGTTATTGGACAATTTTATAATATGATTTGTATCCAGAGAGCCAGCTGTTTCTTGCTGTAGTCATTTAGAGTGACTGAAGCTTTAACAGTTTGTGTGTGTGTGTGTGTGTGTGTGTGTGTGTTGTACACAAGTGTTAAACTTCAGTGTGTAGACCTACTGAAACATTGATCAGAGGGAGGAGGGTAACCCCCCCCTACAGGATGTTACCGTATGGCTGTCTGTCTATAGGGGACTGTGTGTTGACCTCTATTTAACCCCCCCCTACAGGATGTTACCGTATGGCTGTCTGTCTATAGGGGACTGTGTGTTGACCTCTATTTAACCCCTCCCTACAGGATGTTACCGTATGGCTGTCTGTCTATAGGGGACTGTGTGTTGACCTCTATTTAACCCCTCCCTACAGGATGTTACCGTATGGCTGTCTGTCTATAGGGGACTGTGTGTTGACCTCTATTTAACCCCTCCCTACAGGATGTTACTGTATGGCTGTCTGTCTATAGGGGACTGTGTGTTGACCTCTATTTAACCCCTCCCTACATGATGTTACCGTATGGCTGTCTGTCTATAGGGGACTGTGTGTTGACCTCTATTTAACCCCTCCCTACAGGATGTTACCGTATGGCTGTCTGTCTATAGGGGACTGTGTGTTGACCTCTATTTAACCCCTCCCTACAGGATGTTACCGTATGTCTGTCTGTCTATAGGGGACTGTGTGTTGACCTCTATTTAACCCCCCCCTACAGGATGTTACCGTATGGCTGTCTGTCTATAGGGGACTGTGTGTTGACCTCTATTTAACCCCTCCCTACAGGATGTTACCGTATGGCTGTCTGTCTATAGGGGACTGTGTGTTGACCTCTATTTAACCCCTCCCTACAGGATGTTACCGTATGGCTGTCTGTCTATAGGGGACTGTGTGTTGACCTCTATTTAACCCCTCCTTACAGGATGTTACCGTATGGCTGTCTGTCTATAGGGGACTGTGTGTTGACCTCTATTTAACCCCTCCCTACAGGATGTTACCGTATGGCTGTCTGTCTATAGGGGACTGTGTGTTGACCTCTATTTAACCCCTCCCTACAGGATGTTACCGTATGGCTGTCTGTCTATAGGGGACTGTGTGTTGACCTCTATTTAACCCCTCCCTACAGGATGTTACCGTATGGCTGTCTGTCTATAGGGGACTGTGTGTTGACCTCTATTTAACCCCTCCCTACAGGATGTTACCGTATGGCTGTCTGTCTATAGGGGACTGTGTGTTGACCTCTATTTAACCCCTCCCTACAGGATGTTACCGTATGGCTGTCTGTCTATAGGGGACTGTGTGTTGACCTCTATTTAACCCCTCCCTACAGGATGTTACCGTATGGCTGTCTGTCTATAGGGGACTGTGTGTTGACCTCTATTTAACCCCTCCCTACAGGATGTTACCGTATGGCTGTCTGTCTATAGGGGACTGTGTGTTGACCTCTATTTATCCCCTCCCTACAGGATGTTACCGTATGGCTGTCTGTCTATAGGGGACTGT
Source organism: Oncorhynchus kisutch (assembly GCF_002021735.2). Taxonomy (NCBI): domain Eukaryota; kingdom Metazoa; phylum Chordata; class Actinopteri; order Salmoniformes; family Salmonidae; genus Oncorhynchus; species Oncorhynchus kisutch. The sequence continues at coordinate 45,227,960 of NC_034182.2, forward strand.
GTGTTGACCTCTATTTAACCCCTCCCTACAGGATGTTACCGTATGGCTGTCTGTCTATAGGGGACTGTGTGTTGACCTCTATTTAACCCCTCCCTACAGGATGTTACCGTATGGCTGTCTGTCTATAGGGGACTGTGTGTTGACCTCTATTTAACCCCTCCCTACAGGATGTTACCGTATGGCTGTCTGTCTATAGGGGACTGTGTGGGGCTGATAGAGGTTGTGAAGAACAGCTACACCATCATGCAGATCCAGTGTAAAGGAGGCCTGAAGGGGGCGCTGCAGTTCAACAGCCACACACTGCACCACTGGATCAAGGACAAGAACAGAGGAGAGGGGTGGGTAGAGGCCACCTGTCTGTTACACCTGTCTGCCTGTCTGTTACACCTGTCTGTCTGGTACACCTGTCTGTCTGTCTGTTTCACCTGTCTGTCTGTTACACCTGTCTGTCTGTTACACCTTTCTGTCTGTCTGTTACACCTGTCTGTCTTCCTGTTACACCCCTCTGTCTGTTACACCTGTCTGTCTTCCTGTTTCACCTGTCTGTCTGTTACAGACAGGTAGCCTAGTGGCGGCAGGGTAGCTTAGTGGTTAGAGCGTTGGACTAGTAACCGGAAGGTTGCAAGTTCAAACCCCGAGCTGACAAGGTACAAATATGTCGTTCTGCCCCTGAACAGGCAGTTAACCCACTGTTCCTAGGCCGTCATTGAAAATAAGAATTTGTTCTTAACTTACTTGCCTAGTTAAATAAAGGTAAAAAAATAAATAAACACCTGTCTGTCTTCCTGTTACACCTGTCTCTGTTACACTTGTTTGTTTGTCTGTCTGTTTCACCTGTCTGTCTCTCCGTTACACCTGTCTGTCTCTCCGTTACACCTGTCTGTCTAACTATCTGTCTGTTACACCTGCCTCCGTTATACCTGTCTGTCTAACTATCTGTCTGTTACACCTGCCTCTGTTACACTTGTTTGTTTGTTTGTCTGTCTGTTTCACCTGTCTGTCTCTCCGTTACACCTGTCTGTCTAACTGTCTGTCTCACCTGTCTGTCTATCTCTCCGTTACACCTGTCTGTTACACCTGCCTGTCTAACTGTCTGTCTGTTACACCTGCCTCTGTTACACCTGTCTGTCTCCCTCTATATATAGACTTTAATCACCTCTCTGTCTTGTGCAGAGCTGTGATCCAGTGCATTAAAAGCCTATTCACTCCCAGATAGACCTGTAACCCTATTCACTCCCAGATAGACCTGTAACCCTATTCACTCCCAGGTAGACCTGTAACCCTATTCACTCCCAGATAGACCTGTAACCCTATTCACTCCCAGATAGACCTGTAACCCTATACACTCCCAGGTAGACCTGTAACCCTATTCACTCCCAGGTAGACCTGTAACCCTATTCACTCCCAGATAGACCTGTAACTCTATTCACTCCCAGGTAGACCTGTACCCCTATTCACTCCCAGATAGACCTGTAACCCTATTCACTCCCAGATAGACCTGTAACCCTATTCACTCCCAGGTAGACCTGTAACCCTATTCATTCCCAGGTAGACCTGTAACCCTATTCACTCCCAGATAGACCTGTAACCCTATTCACTCCCAGATAGACCTGTAACCCTATTCACTCCCAGATAGACCTGTAACCCTATTCACTCCCAGGTAGACCTGTAACCCTATTCACTCCCAGATAGACCTGTAACCCTATTCACTCCCAGATAGACCTGTAACCCTATTCACTCCCAGATAGACCTGTAACCCTATTCACTCCCAGATAGACCTGTAACCCTATTCACTCCCAGATTGACCTGTAACCCTATTCACTCCCAGATAGACCTGTAACCCTATTCACTACCAGATAGACCTGTAACCCTATTCATTCCCAGATAGACCTGTAACCCTATTCACTCCCAGATAGACCTGTAACCCTATTCATTCCCAGATAGACCTGTAACCCTATTCACTCCCAGATAGACCTGTAACCCTATTCACTCCCAGATAGACCTGTAACCATATTCACTACCAGATAGACCTGTAACCCTATTCACTCCCAGATAGACCTGTAACCCTATTCACTACCAGATAGACCTGTAACCCTATTCATTCCCAGATTGACCTGTAACCCTATTCATTCCCAGATAGACCTGTAACCCTATTCATTCCCAGGTAGACCTGTAACCCTATACACTCCCAGGTAGACCTGTAACCCTATTCACTCCCAGGTAGACCTGTAACCCTATTCACTCCCAAGTAGACCTGTAACCCTATTCACTCCCAGGTAGACCTGTAACCCTATTCATTCCCAGATTGACCTGTAACGCTATTCACTCCCAGATAGACCTGTAACCCTATTCACTCCCAGATAGACCTGTAACCCTATTCATTCCCAGGTATGACAGAGTGATTGACCTGTAACCCTATTCATTCCCAGGTAGACCTGTAACCCTATTCACTCCCAGATAGACCTGTAACCCTATTCATTCCCAGATAGACCTGTAACCCTATTCATTCCCAGGTATGACAGAGTGATTGACCTGTAACCCTATTCACTCCCAGGTAGTCCTGTAACCCTATTCATTCCCAGGTATGACAGAGTGATTGACCTGTAACCCTATTCATTCCCAGATAGACCTGTAACCCTATTCACTCCCAGATAGACCTGTAACCCTATTCACTCCCAGGTAGACCTGTAACCCTATACACTCCCAGGTAGACCTGTAACCCTATTCACTCACAGATAGACCTGTAACCCTATTCACTTCCAGGTAGACCTGTAACCCTATACACTCCCAGGTAGACCTGTAACCCTATTCACTCCCAGGTAGACCTGTAACCCTATTCACTCCCAGGTAGACCTGTAACCCTATTCATTCCCAGGTAGACCTGTAACCCTATTCACTCCCAGGTAGACCTGTAACCCTATACACTCCCAGGTAGACCTGTAACCCTATTCACTCCCAGGTAGACCTGTTACCCTATTCATTCCCAGGTAGACCTGTAACCCTATTCACTCCCAGGTAGACCTGTAACCCTATTCATTCCCAGGTAGACCTGTAACCCTATTCACTACCAGATAGACCTGTAACCCTATTCATTCCCAGATTGACCTGTAACCCTATTCACTCCCAGATTGACCTGTAACCATATTCACTCCCAGATAGACCTGTAACCCTATTCACTCCCAGATAGACCTGTAACCCTATTCATTCCCAGATAGACCTGTAACCCTATTCACTACCAGATAGACCTGTAACCCTATTCATTCCCAGATAGACCTGTAACCCTATTCATGCCCAGATAGACCTGTAACCCTATTCATTCCCAGGTATGACAGAGTGATTGACCTGTAACCCTATTCACTCCCAGGTAGACCTGTAACCCTATTCATTCCCAGGTATGACAGAGTGATTGACCTGTAACCCTATTCATTCCCAGATAGACCTGTAACCCTATTCACTCCCAGATAGACCTGTAACCCTATTCACTCCCAGGTAGACCTGTAACCCTATACACTCCCAGGTAGACCTGTAACCCTATTCACTCACAGATAGACCTGTAACCCTATTCACTCCCAGGTAGACATGTAACCCTATACACTCCCAGGTAGACCTCTAACCCTATTCACTCCCAGGTAGACCTGTAACCCTATTCATTCCCAGGTAGACCTGTAACCCTATTCACTCCCAGGTAGACCTGTAACCCTATACACTCCCAGGTAGACCTGTAACCCTATTCACTCCCAGGTAGACCTGTAACCCTATTCATTCCCAGGTAGACCTGTAACCCTATTCACTCCCAGGTAGACCTGTAACCCTATTCATTCCCAGGTAGACCTGTAACCCTATTCACTACCAGATAGACCTGTAACCCTATTCATTCCCAGATTGACCTGTAACCCTATTCACTCCCAGATTGACCTGTAACCCTATTCACTCCCAGATAGACCTGTAACCCTATTCACTCCCAGATAGACCTGTAACCCTATTCACTCCCAGATAGACCTGTAACCCTATTCACTCCCAGATAGACCTGTAACCCTATTCACTCCCAGATAGACCTGTAACCCTATTCACTACCAGATAGACCTGTAACCCTATTCACTCCCAGGTAGACCTGTAACCCTATTCATTCCCAGATTGACCTGTAACCCTATTCATTCCCAGATAGACCTGTAACCCTATTCACTCCCAGGTAGACCTGTAACCCTATACACTCCCAGGTAGACCTGTAACCCTATTCACTACCAGATAGACCTGTAACCCTATTCATTCCCAGGTATGACAGAGTGATTGACCTGTAACCCTATACACTCCCAGATAGACCTGTAACCCTATACACTCCCAGGTAGACCTGTAACCCTATACACTCCCAGGTATGACAGAGTGATAGACCTGTAACCCTATTCATTCCCAGGTGTAACAGAGTGATTGACCTGTAACCCTATACACTCCCAGGTAGACCTGTAACCCTATTCACTCCCAGGTAGACCTGTAACCCTATTCACTCCCAGATAGACCTGTAACCCTATTCACTCCCAGGTAGACCTGTAACCCTATTCATTCCCAGGTAGACCTGTACCCCTATTCACTACCAGATAGACCTGTAACCCTATTCACTCCCAGATAGACCTGTAACCCTATTCACTCCCAGATAGACCTGTAACCCTATTCACTACCAGATAGACCTGTAACCCTATTCACTCCCAGATAGACCTGTAACCCTATTCACTACCAGATAGACCTGTAACCCTATTCATTCCCAGATAGACCTGTAACCCTATTCATTCCCAGATAGACCTGTAACCCTATTCACTCCCGGGTAGACCTGTAACCCTATACACTCCCAGGTAGACCTGTAACCCTATTCACTCCCAGGTAGCCCTGTAACCCTATTCACTCCCAGGTAGACCTGTAACCCTATTCACTCCCAGGTAGACCTGTAACCCTATTCACTCCCAGGTAGACCTGTAACCCTATACACTCCCAGATAGACCTGTAACCCTATACACTCCCAGATAGACCTGTAACCCTATTCACTCCCAGATAGACCCGGAACCCCATTCACTCCCAGATAGACCTGTAACCCTATACACTCCCAGGTATACCTGTAACCCTATTCACTCCCAGGTAGACCTGTAACCCTATTCACTCCCAGGTAGACCTGTAACCCTATTCACTACCAGATAGACCTGTAACCCTATTCATTCCCAGATTGACCTGTAACCCTATTCACTCCCAGATAGACCTGTAACCCTATTCATTCCCAGATTGACCTGTAACCCTATTCACTCCCAGATAGACCTGTAACCCTATTCACTACCAGATAGACCTGTAACCCTATTCACTCCCAGGTAGACCTGTAACCCTATTCACTCCCAGGTAGACCTGTAACCCTATTCATTCCCAGATTGACCTGTAACCCTATTCACTCCCAGATTGACCTGTAACCCTATTCATTCCCAGATTGACCTGTAACCCTATTCACTCCCAGATAGACCTGTAACCCTATTCACTCCCAGATAGACCTGTAACCCTATTCACTACCAGATAGACCTGTAACCCTATTCACTCCCAGATAGACCTGTAACCCTATTCACTCCCAGATTGACCTGTAACCCTATTCACTACCAGATAGACCTGTAACCCTATTCACTCCCAGATTGACCTGTAACCCTATTCACTCCCAGATTGACCTGTAACCCTATTCATTCCCAGATTGACCTGTAACCCTATTCACTACCAGATAGACCTGTAACCCTATTAATTCCCAGATAGACCTGTAACCCTATTCACTCCCAGATAGACCTGTAACCCTATTCATTCCCAGGTGTAACAGAGTGATTGACCTGTAACCCTATTCATTCCCAGATAGACCTGTAACCCTATTCACTCCCAGATAGACCTGTAACCCTATTCATTCCCAGGTATGACAGAGTGATTGACCTGTAACCCTATTCATTCCCAGATAGACCTGTAACCCTATTCATTCCCAGGTATGACAGAGTGATTGACCTGTAACCCTATTCATTCCCAGATTGACCTGTAACCCTATTCATTCCCAGGTATGACAGAGTGATTGACCTGTAACCCTATTCATTCCCAGGTATGACAGAGTGATTGACCTGTAACCCTATTCATTCCCAGGTATGACAGAGTGATAGACCTGTAACCCTATTCATTCCCAGATAGACCTGTAACCCTATTCATTCCCAGGTATGACAGAGTGATTGACCTGTAACCCTATTCATTCCCAGATTGACCTGTAACCCTATTCATTCCCAGGTATGACAGAGTGATTGACCTGTAACCCTATTCATTCCCAGGTATGACAGAGTGATTGACCTGTAACCCTATTCATTCCCAGGTGTGACAGAGTGATTGACCTGTAACCCTATTCATTCCCAGGTATGACCGAGCGATTGACCTGTAACCCTATTCATTCCCAGGTATGACAGAGTGATTGACCTGTAACCCTATTCATTCCCAGGTGTGACAGAGTGATTGACCTGTAACCCTATTCATTCCCAGGTATGACCGAGCGATTGACCTGTTCACCAGGTCCTGTGCAGGGTACTGCGTAGCCACCTTCATCCTGGGTATTGGAGACAGACACAACTCCAACATCATGGTTAAGGAGAACGGACAGGTAACACACATACCATCTATCTGAAGAAATGAACCAATAGGTAACTCTGATTTTTTATTTTCCATCTTCTCTACCTCTCCATCCTATCTCTATGTCTCCATCCTCTCTCTCTCCCTCCTCTCCATCCACTCCCTCCATCATCTCTCTCTGTCTCCATCCTCTTTCTCTCCCTCTCCATCCTTTCTCTCCCTCTCCATCCTGTCTCTCCCTCTCAATCCTATCTCTCCCTCTCCATCCTATCTCTCTGTCTCCATCCTCTCTCTCTCCCTCCTCTCCATCCTGTCTCTCCCTCTCCATCCTCTTTCTCTCCCTCTCCATCCTGTCTCTCCCTCTCCATCCTCTCTCTCCCTCTCCATCCTGTCTCTCCCTCTCTATCCTGTCTCTCTGTCTCTATCCTCTCTCTACCTCTCCATCCTCTCCATCCATCCTCTCTCTCTCCCTCTCCATCTGCTCCCTCCGTCTCCATCCTCTCTCTCTGTCTCCATCCTCTCCATCCATCCTCTCTCTCCCTCTCCATCCTCTCTCTCTGTATCTATCCTCTCTCTCCCTCTCCATCCATCCTCTCTCTCTCTCCATCTGCTCCCTCCGTCTCCATCCTCTCTCTCTCTCTCCATCCATCCTCTCTCTCCCTCTCCATCCTCTCTCTCTGTCTCCATCCGCTCCATCCATCCTCTCTCTCGGTCTCATCCTCTCTCTCTGTCTCCATCCGCTCCCCCATCCTCTCTCTCTGTCTCATCCGCTCCATCCATCCTCTCTCTCTCTGTCTCCATCCTCTCTCTCTGTCTCCATCCGCTCCCCCATCCTCTCTCTGTCTCCATCCGCTCCCCCATCCTCTCTCTCTGTCTCATCCGCTCCATCCATCCTCTCTTTCTCCATCCATCCGCTCTCTCTCTGTCTCCATCCTCTCTCTCTGTCTCCATCCGCTCCATCCATCCTCTCTCTCCCTCTCTATCCTCTCCATCCACTCCCTCCATCCTCTCTCTGTCTCCATCCATCCTCTCTCTCTCTCCCTCTCCATCTGCTCCCTCCGTCTCCATCCTCTCTCTCTCTCTCCATCCTCTCCATCCTCTCTCTCTGTCTCCATCCGCTCCATCCATCCTCTCTCTCGGTCTCATCCTCTCTCTCTGTCTCCATCCGCTCCCCCATCCTCTCTCTCTGTCTCATCCGCTCCATCCATCCTCTCTCTCTCTGTCTCCATCCTCTCTCTCTGTTTCCATCCGCTCCCCCATCCTCTCTCTGTCTCCATCCGCTCCCCCATCCTCTCTCTCTGTCTCATCCATCCTCTCTTTCTCCATCCATCCGCTCTCTCTCTGTCTCCATCCTCTCTCTCTGTCTCCATCCGCTCCATCCATCCTCTCTCTCCCTCTCCATCCACTCCCTCCATCCTCTCTCTGTCTCCCTCCATCCTCTCTCTGTCTCCATCCATCCTCTCCATCCACTCTCTCTGTCTCCATCCTCTCTCTCTCACTCTCCATCCACTCCCTCCATCCTCTCTCTCTGTCTCCATCCTCTCCCTCTCCATCCGCTCCCTCCATCATCTCTCTCTGTCTCCATCCTCTCACTCTCCCTCCGCTCCCTCCATCTCTCTCCCTCTCCATCCGCTCCCTCCATCATCTCTCTGTCTCCATCCTCTCACTCTCCCTCCGCTCCCTCCATCTCTCTCTGTCTCCATCCTCTCACTCTCCCTCCGCTCCCTCCATCTCTCTCTGTCTCCATCCTCTCACTCTCCCTCCGCTCCCTCCATCTCTCTCTGTCTCCATCCTCTCTCTCTCCCTCTCCATCCTCTCCATCCGCTCCCTCCATCATCTCTCTCTCCATCCTCTCTCTCTCCCTCTCCATCCTCTCCATCCACTCCCTCCTTCCCTCCCTCTCTCTCTTTCCCCCCCAGCTGTTCCATATAGACTTTGGCCACTTCCTGGATCATAAGAAGAAGAAGTTTGGCTATAAAAGAGAGAGAGTTCCCTTCGTTCTGACACAAGACTTCCTGATTGTCATCAGTAAGGGAGTCCAGGAGTGTACCAAGACCAAAGAGTTTGAGAGGTACAACATACACCGTACACATACAAACAGTACGCACACAGAGAACGCACCCTGTTAACCCCCCCCTTCCCCCCAGGTTCCAGGAGATGTGTTACAAGGCGTACCTATCCATCCGACAGCATGCCTCTCTGTTCATCAACCTGTTCTCCCTGTTGCTGGGCTGTGGCATGCCTGAACTACAGTCCTTTGATGACATTGCTTACCTGAGGAAGACCCTCGCTCTGGAGAAGAGCCAACAGGTAATACAGAACCCCTGACCCCTAACCGTACCTGAGGAAGACCCTCGCTCTGTAGACGAGCTAACAGGCAGTACAGAATCCCTGACCCCTGTCCCTATCTGAGGAAAACACTCGCTCTGTAGACGAGTCAACAGTCAGTACAGAATCCCTGACACTATCTGAGGAAAACCCTCGCTCTGTAGACGAGCTAACAGGCAGTACAGAATCCCTGACCCCTGACCCTATCTGAGGAAAACCCTCGCTCTGTAGACGAGCCAACAGGCAGTACAGAATCCCTGACCCCTGTCCCTATCTGAGGAAAACCCTCGCTCTATAGACGAGCCAACAGTCAGTACAGAATCACTGACACTATCTGAGGAAAACCCTCGCTCTGTAGACGAGCTAACAGGCAGTACAGAATCCCTGACCCCTGACCCTATCTGAGGAAAACCCTCGCTCTGTAGACGAGCCAACAGTCAGTACAGAATCCCTGACACTATCTGAGGAAAACCCTCGCTCTGTAGACGAGCCAACAGGCAGTACAGAATCCCTGACCCCTGTCCCTATCTGAGGAAAACCCTCGCTCTGTAGACGAGCCAACAGTCAGTACAGAATCCCTGACACTATCTGAGGAAAACCCTCGCTCTGTAGACGAGCTAACAGGCAGTACAGAATCCCTGACCCTATCTGAGGAAAACCCTTGCTCTGTAGACGAGCCAACAGTCAGTACAGAATCCCTGACACTATCTGAGGAAAACCCTCGCTCTGTAGACGAGCCAACAGGCAGTACAGAATCCCTGACCCCTGACCCTATCTGAGGAAAACCCTTGCTCTGTAGACGAGCCAACAGTCAGTACAGAATCCCTGACCCCTGACCCTATCTGAGGAAAACCCTCGCTCTGTAGACGAGCCAACAGGCAGTACAGAATCCCTGACCCCTGACCCTACCTGAGGAAGACCCTGTTCCATGGGGATTCAAATGAGAGCCTGGACTTCCCAGACTTCTGCATGGTTTTCTGTTCTGCCTGATAATGAATTGTACCCACCTGGTGTCCCAGATTAGAGGGTGATCGCCCACCTGGTGTCCCAGATTAGAGGGTGATCGCCCACCTGGTGTCTCAGGTCTAAATCAGGCCCTGATTAGAGGAGAATCACCCACCTGGTGTCCCAGGTCTAAATCAGTCCCAGATTAGAGGGGAATCACCCACCTGGTGTCCCAGGTCTAAATCAGCCCCTGATTAGAGGGGAATCACCCACCTGGTGTCCCAGGTCTAAATCAGTCCCTGATCAGAGAGGAATCACCCACCTGGTGTCTCAGGTCTAAATCAGCCCCTGATTAGAGGGGAATCACCCACCTGGTGTCCCAGGTCTAAATCAGTTCCTGATTAGAGGGGAATCACCCACCTGGTGTCCCAGGTCTAAATCAGCCCCTGATTAGAGGGGAATCACCCACCTGGTGTCCCAGGTCTAAATCAGTCCCTGATTAGAGGGGAATCACACACCTGGTGTCCCAGGTCTAAATCAGTCCCTGATTAGAGGGGAATCACCCACCTGGTGTCCCAGGTCTAAATCAGTTCCTGATTAGAGGGGAATCACCCACCTGGTGTCCCAGGTCTAAATCAGCCCCTGATTAGAGGGGAATCACCCACCTGGTGTCCCAGGTATAAATCAGTCCCTGATTAGAGGGGAATCACCCACCTGGTGTCCCAGGTATAAATCAGTCCCTGATTAGAGGGGAATCACCCACCTGGTGTCCCAGGTATAAATCAGTCCCTGATTAGAGGGGAATCACACACCTGGTGTCCCAGGTCTAAATCAGTCCCTGATTAGAGGGGAATCACCCACCTGGTGTCCCAGGTCTAAATCAGTTCCTGATTAGAGGGGAATCACCCACCTGGTGTCCCAGGTCTAAATCAGGCCCTGATTAGAGGGGAATCACCCACCTGGTGTCCCAGGTCTAAATCAGTCCCTGATTAGAGGGGAACAATGAAAAATGCAGTGGATCTGACCTGGACCATATTTGAATTTTCCTGCCCTAATGTGTAGTGAAGTTACGACATGCATTTATATTTATTACGGATCCCCATTAGCCGTCTCTCTGTGTGTTATAACCTGTTATAACATGTTTGTGTAACCAGGAGGCTCTGGAGTACTTCACCAAGCAAATGAACGATGCTCACCATGGAGGATGGACCACTAAGATGGACTGGATCTTCCACACCATCAGACACATGCCCAACGAACACTGACCCCCCCCCAGAGAGAGAGAGAGAGAGAGAGAGAGAGAGAGAGAGAGAGAGAGAGAGAGAGAGAGAGAGAGAGAGAGAGAGACACAAAGAGAGTCCCATTTGATATGAAGTTGCAGTAACCATTATGTTACTACCAACAGTAGCTAAAACATTCTGACACACCTTCTCCTTCCCATAAACACACGTTCCCCCTCCCATAAACACACGTTCCCCCTCCCCTCACATAAACACACGTTCCCCCCCCCCTCCCATAAACACACGTTCCCCCTCCCATAAACACACATTCCCCCTCCCCTCACATAAACACACGTTCCCCCCCCCCTCCCATAAACACACGTTCCCCTCCCACATAGGGCTGTTGTGGGGACCGTATTACCGCCACACCAGAAGTCATGACAGTAAATATTCAATGGTAATCTCCTCTTACGTACTCTGGACATGTTAGTAGTACCCAACTCGCTAACGACCTTCAGGTCCTAATGGCCTGGTACTCAGAGCTCTATTGTCCCTCCAACAGGACGATAATGGCCTGGTACTCAGGGCTCTCTTGTCCCTCCATCAGGTCCTAATGGCCTGGTACTCAGGGCTCTATTGTCCCTCCATCAGGTCCTAATGGCCTGGTACTCAGGGCTCTATTGTCCCTCCATCAGGTCCTAATGGCCTGGTACTCAGGGCTCTATTGTCCCTCCATCAGGTCCTAATGGCCTGGTACTCAGGGCTCTATTGTCCCTCCATCAGGTCCCAATGGCCTGGTACTCAGGGCTCTATTGTCCCTCCATCAGGTCCTAATGGCCTGGTACTCAGGGCTCTATTGTCCCTCCATCAGGTCCTAATGGCCTGGTACTCAGGGCTCTATTGTCCCTCCATCAGGTCCTAATGGCCTGGTACTCAGGGCTCTATTGTCCCTCCATCAGGTCCTAATGGCCTGGTACTCAGGGCTCTATTGTCCCTCCATCAGGTCCTAATGGCCTGGTACTCAGGGCTCTATTGTCCCTCCATCAGGTCCTAATGGCCTGGTACTCAGGGCTCTATTGTCCCTCCATCAGGTCCTAATGGCCTGGTACTCAGGGCTCTATTGTCCCTCCATCAGGTCCTAATGGCCTGGTACTCAGGGCTCTATTGTCCCTCCATCAGGTCCTAATGGCCTGGTACTCAGGGCTCTATTGTCCCTCCATCAGGTCCTAATGGCCTGGTACTCAGGGCTCTATTGTCCCTCCATCAGGTCCTAATGGCCTGGTACTCAGGGCTCTATTGTCCCTCCATCAGGTCCTAATGGCCTGGTACTCAGGGCTCTATTGTCCCTCCATCAGGTCCTAATGGCCTGGTACTCAGGGCTCTATTGTCCCTCCATCAGGTCCTAATGGCCTGGTACTCAGGGCTCTATTGTCCCTCCATCAGGTCCTAATGGCCTGGTACTCAGGGCTCTATTGTCCCTCCATCAGGTCCTAATGGCCTGGTACTCAGGGCTCTATTGTCCCTCCATCAGGTCCTAATGGCCTGGTACTCAGGGCTCTATTGTCCCTCCATCAGGTCCTAATGGCCTGGTACTCAGGGATCTATTGGTCCTCTAACCACTCTGAAGTCAATGCAAATACAATTTAAAATCACGTTAAATACTGATCATCAAAACAGTACCGTATTTTAAAAAACTCACCTCACTGTGATGATGAATTTGAAGAAAGATGTTCAACAACAGGTTGAAACTGAGTGGAAAACCTGGTCCTTGTGGATGTAAAAGTACAAATGGATAGTTAGCTAGCTAGCTATTGTAACGGCAACTAAAGTTGGGCTTGTATATGTGATGGATTGCAGACCAGGTGCCGTAGACTGTATAGTTTGCAGTGCGGTTAGCCTAGTTAGCCAACTAGCATGCTAGCTCGTTGAGAAACACATCTATATATGAGCCCAAGACCGGAACAACATCTGAATTAAAATAATGATTGTTCCCTTCCACAATACATAGCCTGTTGCATATTACACACGGCAGAAAAACTGTTTTTTTTAAACTGATTTAAGATGTCTTTGGTACATAATTGGTCTAGCCTATACTCCAACATTAAACACATTCTAGTAACGGCCTTTGAATGTGGACAGTATTCTTATCCATCCTGGGTGGACCTGACGCGACGCTGCAGACGTTATATCCTGGGAGAGACGCGTAGAGGCCTCTGGATGCTCCTGGTTCATTCATTGTGCAAGGTGGCTTACAGAGGTAACCTACAATTATAGTGCATTTCTATTTGATTTGGAATAGCCTGGTAAAATGGGCAGTTTTATACTTTGATCATTAATAGTCTTGTGACACGTTACCTTTAAGCTAGAGAATATCTCACCCTTTCCTCAAAGATGCAGAGGGGCTGTCAACAGCTTAGTTCAGTATGTTTCGTTGTGAAAACATGTTACTATCGATGTTCTTGGATGGATCTCACTTGGGTTCCCAGATTTAAGCACTGGGTAGCAGGAACAGGGTAGGAGAGCCCATGGCATACAGAGCACTGGGTAGCAGGAACAGGGTAGGAGAGCCCATGGCATACAGAGTACTGGGTAGCAGGAACAGGGTAGGAGAGCCCATGGTATACAGAGCACTGGGTAGCTGCAGGAACAGGGTAGGAGCGCCCATGGTATACAGAGCACTGGGTAGCAGGAACAGGGTAGGAGAGCCCATGGTATACAGAGTACTGGGTAGGAGAGCCCATGGCATACAGAGTACTGGGTAGCAGGAACAGGGTAGGAGAGCCCATGGTATACAGAGTACTGGGTAGCAGGAACAGGGTAGGATAGCCCATGGCATACATAGTACTGGGTAGCTGCAGGAAGAGGGTTGGAGAGTCCATGGCATACAGAGTACTGGGTAGCTGCAGGAACAGGGTAGGAGAGCCCATGGCATACAGAGTACTGGGTAGCTGCAGGAACAGGGTAGGAGAGCCCATGGCATACAGAGTACTGGGTAGCTGCAGGAACAGGGTAGGAGAGCCCATGGCATACATAGTACTGGGTAGCTGCAGGAAGAGGGTTGGAGAGTCCATGGCATACAGAGTACTGGGTAGCTGCAGGAACAGGGTAGGAGAGCCCATGGCATACAGAGTACTGGGTAGCTGCAGGAACAGGGTAGGAGAGCCCATGGCATACAGAGTACTGGGTAGCTGCAGGAACAGGGTAGGAGAGCCCAAGGCATACAGAGTACTGGGTAGCTGCAGGAACAGGGTAGGAGAGCCCAAGGCATACAGAGTACTGGGTAGCTGCAGGAACAGGGTAGGAGAGCCCAAGGCATACAGAGTACTGGGTAGCTGCAGGAACAGGGTAGAGGAGCCCAAGGCATACAGAGTACTGGGTAGCTGAAGGAACAGGGTAGGAGAGCCCAACGCATACAGAGTACTGTGTAGCTGCAGGAACAGGGTAGGAGAGCCCAAGGCATACAGAATACTGGGTAGCTGCAGGAACAGGGTAGGAGAACCCAAGGCATACAGAGTACTGGGTAGCTGCAGGAACAGGGTAGGAGAGCCCAAGGCATACAGAGTACTGGGTAACTGCAGGAACAGGGTAGGGGGGGCCCAAGGCATACAGTTTGGGTGGAAAATCACCTGTCGCACAACGAGAGGCTGCGTGCTCCTCAAACAGTGGTGGATTTGAGGAGTGAAATGTGTTCCCAGACATTCCTATATGGAATCAGGCGGTGTTGATGTCTGCCACTGAAAAGAGGATCTCAGCTGCTACTATTAGCCACATGTTCTGCTATTAAACCAGAGTAGCGGCATGATTGAACAAGGACCGGGGGAAGTAGAGCCCCCATGTTCCCGTACACACAGAGGACGTGTATATCCTCCTGGTCATTCTACATACAAACTCATTTTACACATCAGTAAAGACAAGATTCAACTCAGAATAGGCTGCACGCGTTCTCTCATCGAGTGATCGTTCTCTCATCGAGTATTTTCACCCATCACACGGAGACAAGGAACAGAGTGCAAGCTTGTTATGCAAATTTCTCAAATCATAGTCCCACACACACACACACTGTTCCTGCCTAGAACATATTACTCTCTCTCTCTCAGAAGACACACACTGTTCCTGCCTAGAACATATTACTCTCTCTCTCTCAGAAGACACACACTGTTCCTGCCTAGAACATATTACTCTCTCTCTCTCAGAAGACACACACTGTCCCTGCCTAGAACATATTACTCTCCCTCTCTCTCAGAATACACAGACACACACACACTGTCCCTGCCTAGAACATATTACTCTCCCTCTCTCTCAGAATATACAGACACACACACACACACTGTTCCTGCCTAGAACATATTACTCTCTCTCTCTCTCTCTCTCAGAATACACAGACACACACACACACACTGTTCCTGCCTAGAAAATATTACTCTCTCTCTCTCTCTCAGAATACACAGACACACACACACACACACACTGTCCCTGCCTAGAAAATATTACTCTCTCTCTCAGAAGACACACACTGTCCCTGCCTAGAAAATATGACTCTCTCTCTGACACAATGTTAGGATGATGGTTGATGTGAGTTAGGGTAATAATGGTTGATGTGAGTTAGGGTAATGATGTGAGTTAGGGTAATGATAGTTGATGTGAGTTAGGGTATTGATGGTTGATGTGAGTTAGGGTAATGGTGGTAGAAGTCACATAGGATATGTAATTGAGAGAAGATGGTTTAGAGAGAGGATGGATGGGGGTGTTGTGTCGGTTGTCGCTCGGGTCGTTTTCTGATCCTCAGGGTTTGGCAAAGGTCAAAGGTTGCTGCCGCAACAAAGCCAAAGGCATCATGGGAAAATATATGACTTGCACTGAAACAGAAAAAAAATGTTGAGAAGAAAAACTTCATCGTGATCATTTCTAGTCTCTATCACCTTCCTCATCAGTCTCTATCATCTTCCTCATCAGTTTAATAGAAAACAAGGAAGACGTTGAGTTGATACCAGTTTGTAGCCCATGTGTCCTTGTTTGAGAGACTGTGTTTGAATTGAACCAGCGTTATTGATAACCAGCGTTATTGATAACCAGGAGACTGAAGGAGTCACTGTGAGTGCAATAAGCTCTGCCCACAACACACAGAATTTAACTAGCCCCCATTCCCCAACTAACTTAACTAGTCAATAGTCAGAGGATGGGCCTTAACTGGTCAGGACGGGTCTAGTGGTCAGGACGGGTCTAAACTAGTCAGGATGGGTCTAAACTAGTCAGGATGGGTCTAGTGGTCAGGACGGGTCTAAACTAGTCAGGACGGGTCTAGTGGTCAGGACGGGTCTAAACTAGTCAGGACGGGTCTAAACTAGTCAGGATGGGTCCAGTGGTCAGGATGGGTCTAGTGGTCAGGATGGGTCTAGTGGTCTGGACGGGTCTAAACTAGTCAGGACGGGTCTAGTGGTCAGGACAGGTATAGTGGTCAGGACGGGTCTAGTAGTCAGGACGGGTCTAAACTAGTCAGGACGGGTCTAGTGGTCAGGACGGGTCTAAACTAGTCAGGACGGGTCTAGTGGTCAGTGGCCTAGTGGTCAGGACGGGTCTAGTGGTCAGGACGGGTCTAGTAGTCAGGACGGGTCTAAACTAGTCAGGACGGGTCCAGTGGCCAGGACGGGTCTAAACTAGTCAGGACGGGTCTAAACTAGTCAGGACGGGTCTAAACTGGTCAGGACGGGTCTAAACTGGTCAGGACGGGTCTAGTGGTCAGGACGGGTCTAAACTGGTCAGGACGGGTCTAGTGGTCAGGACGGGTCTAACCAGAGGATTTTCTCTGGAATGAACTTGTCTACGTTGCTACGTTAAAGTTCTGTGTCCTGTGTGCGAGAGCTCTGTCATTCTGAATAGTGTTATCAGGGATGACATTCTGAATAGTGTTATCAGGGATGTCATTCTGAATAGTATCAGGGCTGTCATTCTGAATAGTGTTATCAGGGATGTCATTCTGAATAGTGTTATCAGGGATGACATTCTGAATAGTGTTATCAGGGATGTCATTCTGAATAGTGTTATCAGGGATGACATTCTGAATAGTGTTATCAGGGATGACATTCTGAATAGTGTTATCAGGGATGACATTCTGAATAGTGTTATCAGGGATGTCACTCTGAATAGTGTTATCAGGGATGTCATTCTGAATAGTGTTATCAGGGATGTCATTCTAAAAGGACAATCTCAGAGAAACCTTATGAGGTCAACAATTAATAAGGTTTTCTGACTGAACTCAACCATGATATTATAGATATTAGTTATTTCAATTCTCCACATCCAGTCAGTTGTGGAAAAGGACAAACCATTAATCGCCATAGTTACACAGTACAGCCACCAATCGGACGGGCGGCCCTCGGCATACAAAAACATTTTTTATTCCCAAAAGGATCAATCGTGGTGATTTATTAAATCGTTTCTGTGGCTGTTTTTATTATCAATGTG
Source organism: Oncorhynchus kisutch (assembly GCF_002021735.2). Lineage (NCBI taxonomy): Eukaryota > Metazoa > Chordata > Actinopteri > Salmoniformes > Salmonidae > Oncorhynchus > Oncorhynchus kisutch. The sequence continues at coordinate 45,245,527 of NC_034182.2, forward strand.
ATGATTGATTACTTAAGTCATGACGTGTGGTTTTCATTTGTGATGATTGATTACCGAAGATCTGTTTGGTTGTGGAAAAACGTCATTACATTTTTCTGGGTCCAACTATCGATATCCTACATATCCATTGATCGATCCCCTGGTAGATCATCAATAACATCCATTTAGTTAGTGCATGACTAAGTTATTGGATTATAAATACATTATTTTTGAGTAATAAAACACCTGACAAACAAGCAATAGTACTCTTCAGAGGTTATAGCCACCGAGCTATGGTTATAACTGGTTACAGCCACTGAGCTATGGTTATAGCCACTGAGCTATGGTTATAACTGGTTACAACTGGTTATAGCCACTGAGCTATGGTTATAACTGGTTATAGCCACTGAGCTATGGTTATAACTGGTTATAGCCACTGAGCTATGGTTATAACTGGTTATAGCCACTGAGCCATGGTTATAGCCACTGAGCTATGGTTATAACTGGTTATAGGCACTGAGCTATGGTTATAACCGGTTATAGCCACTGAGCTATGGTTATAACTGGTTATAGCCACCGAGCCATGGTTATAACTGGTTATAGCCACTGAGCTATGGTTATAACTGATTATAGCCACTGAGCCATGGTTATAGCCACTGAGCTATGGTTATAACTGGTTATAGCCACTGAGCTATGGTTATAACTGGGTACAAGGGCCCTAAGGAGCGCTGTAGGCAAGTTGTTAGCGGTCGTAGCATATGTGGTCAGTGAGGTGTGTGTTTCGAGGATCTCTGTACTGTATTTTGATAATGTTTGTATTCTACTGGTAGGTGGGTGTGGCGCTCCCTGGTGGCCAGGGAGGGCAAAGCCTGCATGTCCATTCTGATGTTTCTAGTGTATTTAATAAACATTTTACACCCTCAACCTACTGCTCCTGTTGAACTGTATTAAAGATTGTATAGTAAGCCTTACCCATCTGTGGTACTGATATAATACATAACCCTCAGCTGAATGTTAGACCTATTTCATCTGAGTGTACAAAACATTAACACCCTCCTAATATTGAGGTGTACCTCAGAACAGCCTCAATTCATCGGGACATGGACTCTACAAGGTGTTGAAAGCGTTCCACAGGGATGCTGGCCCATGTTGACTCCAATGCTTCCCACAGTTGTGTCAAGTTGTCTGGATGCCCTTTGGGTGGTGGACCATTCTTGATAAACACAGGAAAGTGTTGAGTGTGAATAAAACCCAGCAGCGTTGCAGTTCTTGACACTCAACCAGTGGACCTGGCACCTACTACCATACCCTACTACCATACCCCATTCAAAGGGGCTTTAATATTTTGTCTTACCCATTCACCCCCTGAATGGTACACACACACAATCCATGTCTCAATTGTCTCAAGACATAAAAATCCTTCTTTAACCCGTCTCCTCCCCTTCATCTACACTGATTGAAGTGGATTTAACAAGTGACATCAATAAGGGATCATAGCTTTCACCTGGATTCACCTGGTCAGTCTCGTTAGAATAAATACCACGTCAGATTGTGTACAGCAGAACAGAATACACAGATAAAACATTGTTCATTTTCAGAATCATAAAAATGGTATTATAAAAGCCAGTTTCTACATATGGTTTCAATTTAAAAAATAAAACAGAACAGTGTGTTTTGAAAACCAGTTACACCACACAGCCTGGGAACAGCAGCATCCTCCTGGAGATACAGAGCTCTGCTATTGGACATGTTGGCCCACAGCAACGGTTACCAGGGTTACAGATGTTTAAGATGATGAACAATCATTTACGCGTGATAATATAAGTCCCCTACGGGTTGTGTCTGGTCCAGCCCAGTTCTAACTAACCTTTGACCCCTGACCTAGGGCCAGTCCTCCAGGGTCACTGACAGGCACACACACACACACACGCACACCTTTCAACCAATCAGATTCCTCCTCTGGAACTGGGTGTGTTTTAGCTTGCTGTGACCCCGGGTGGGCGGAGCTTAGGGGGCGAGGTAAAACACACATACTGCTCCAACAGGCTGGAACACAACACTAACAGCTCTACTCGTCATCATCATCGTCCTCTTCATCATCATCGTCCTCCAGGTCATCGTCGTCGTCATCATCGTCATCTCCGCCACCGGCCGCGGCGTGGGGCATTATACCAGACGAGCCCCCGGGACCGGGTCGCATCGGGGCCCGCTTAACGTTCGCACCGGACCGGTATGCAGCCATATCCTAGAGAGAGAGAGTGAGACAGAGAGTGAGACAGAGAGTGAGACAGAGAGAGTGAGACAGAGAGACACACAGAGAGTAAGACAGAGAGAGACAGACAGAGAGAGAGTGAGACAGAGAAAGAGACACACAGAGAGAGAGTGAGACAGACAGAGAGTGAGACAGACAGAGAGAGAGACACACAGAGACGGAGGAGAGAGAGAGAGAGAGACAGACAGACAGCGAGAGAGACAGACACAGACAGAGAGAGAGCGCTTGGAATGAGATGATGGATAAGCAGGTGTCCACATTCTGCATAACAGGTCCCCCAACTAACAGGCCCCCTAACTAACAGGTTCTCTAGCAGGTCCCCTAACTAACAGGTTCTCTGGCAGGTCCCCTAACTAACAGGTTCTCTAGCAGGTCCCCTAACTAACAGGTTCTCTAGCAGGTCCCCTAACTAACAGGTTCTCTAGCAGGTCCCCTAACTAACAGGTTCTCTAGCAGGTCCCCCAACTAACAGGCCCCCTAACTAACAGGTTCTCTAGCAGGTCCCCTAACTAACAGGTTCTCTAGCAGGTCCCCTAACCAACAGGGCCCCTAACTAACAGGTTCTCTGGCAGGTCCCCTAACTAACAGGTTCTCTAGCAGGTCCCCTAACTAACAGGTTCTCTAGCAGGTCCCCTAACTAACAGGTTCTCTAGCAGGTCCCCTAACTAACAGGTTCTCTAGCAGGTCCCCTAACTAACAGGTTCTCTAGCAGGTCCCCTAACTAACAGGTTCTCTGGCAGGTCCCCTAACTAACAGGTTCTCTAGCAGGTCCCCCAACTAACAGGTTCTCTAGCAGGTCCCCCAACTAACAGGTTCTCTAGCAGGTCCCCCAACTAACAGGTTCTCTAGCAGGTCCCCTAACTAACAGGTCCCTTAACTAACAGGTTCTCTAGCAGGTCCCTTAACTAACAGGTTCTCTAGCAGGTCCCCTAACTAACAGGTTCTCTAGCAGGTCCCCTAACTAACAGGTCCCTTAACTAACAGGTTCTCTAGCAGGTCCCTTAACTAACAGGTTCTCTAGCAGGTCCCCTAACTAACAGGTTCTCTGGCAGGTCCCCTAACTAACAGGTTCTCTAGCAGGTCCTCTAACTAACAGGTTCTCTAGCAGGTCCCCCAACTAACAGGTTCTCTAGCAGGTCCCTTAACTAACAGGTTCTCTAGCAGGTCCCCTAACTAACAGGTTCTCTGGCAGGTCCCCTAACTAACAGGTTCTCTAGCAGGTCCTCTAACTAACAGGCTCTCTAGCAGGTCCCCCAACTAACAGGTTCTCTAGCAGGTCCCCTAACTAACAGGTCCCCTAGCAGGTCCTCTAACTAACAGGTTCTCTAGCAGGTCCCCCAACTAACAGGTTCTCTAGCAGGTCCTCTAACTAACAGGTTCTCTAGCAGGTCCCCCAACTAACAGGTTCTCTAGCAGGTCCCTTAACTAACAGGTTCTCTAGCAGGTCCCCTAACTAACAGGTTCTCTAGCAGGTCCCCTAACTAACAGGTTCTCTGGCAGGTCCCCTAACTAACAGGTTCTCTAGCAGGTCCTCTAACTAACAGGTTCTCTAGCAGGTCCCCCAACTAACAGGTTCTCTAGCAGGTCCCTTAACTAACAGGTTCTCTAGCAGGTCCCCTAACTAACAGGTTCTCTGGCAGGTCCCCTAACTAACAGGTTCTCTAGCAGGTCCTCTAACTAACAGGCTCTCTAGCAGGTCCCCCAACTAACAGGTTCTCTAGCAGGTCCCCTAACTAACAGGTCCCCTAGCAGGTCCTCTAACTAACAGGTTCTCTAGCAGGTCCCCCAACTAACAGGTTCTCTAGCAGGTCCCTTAACTAACAGGTTCTCTAGCAGGTCCCCTAACTAACAGGTTCTCTAGCAGGTCCCCTAACTAACAGGTTCTCTGGCAGGTCCCCTAACTAACAGGTTCTCTAGCAGGTCCTCTAACTAACAGGTTCTCTAGCAGGTCCCCCAACTAACAGGTTCTCTAGCAGGTCCCTTAACTAACAGGTTCTCTAGCAGGTCCCCTAACTAACAGGTTCTCTAGCAGGTCCCCTAACTAACAGGTTCTCTGGCAGGTCCCCTAACTAACAGGTTCTCTAGCAGGTCCTCTAACTAACAGGCTCTCTAGCAGGTCCCCCAACTAACAGGTTCTCTAGCAGGTCCCCTAACTAACAGGTCCCCTAGCAGGTCCTCTAACTAACAGGTTCTCTAGCAGGTCCCCCAACTAACAGGTTCTCTAGCAGGTCCCCTAACTAACAGGTCCCCTAGCAGGTCCCTTAACTAACAGGTTCTCTAGCAGGTCCTCTAACTAACAGGTTCTCTAGCAGGTCCCCCAACTAACAGGTTCTCTAGCAGGTCCCCCAACTAACAGGTTCTCTAGCAGGTCCCCCAACTAACAGGTTCTCTAGCAGGTCCCCTAACTAACAGGTTCTCTAGCAGGTCCCCTAACTAACAGGTCCCCTAGCAGGTCCCTTAACTAACAGGTTCTCTAGCAGGTCCCCTAACTAACAGGTTCTCTAGCAGGTCCCCTAACTAACAGGTTCTCTAGCAGGTCCCCCAACTAACAGGTTCTCTAGCAGGTCCCCTAACTAACAGGTCCCTTAACTAACAGGTTCTCTAGCAGGTCCTCTAACTAACGGGTCCCAGCTGTGGTGAAGGAATGCATGTTCTTGTGTAGGGCTGGCACAATTACCGTACAACTGAGGTCTATATTGCTGGGTACACTTCCTGCGTTGCTCTTACAGATAAACCCCAGTCCACTGATTATGTCACTGTTCAGTTGACTGGGGACGCTCATTCTGTGAGCGTGTTTGTTACCGTAGTAACGTAGAGTACCTTGTCGTATTTCTCCCTCAGTCGGAGAGCCTTCTCTTCAAACGGCTGTTTCTGGGTTGGAGTCTGTTGACCCCACATGATCCCCAGCTTCTTAGCTGTCTCTCCTATAGAACAACCTGGAGACGATAATATATACATTATATACACTACCACATATACATACACTATATATATATATATACTACCACATATACATACACTATATATATATATATACTACCTCATATACATACACTATATATATATATATATATATATATATATATACTACCTCATATACATACACTATATATATATATATATATACTACCTCATATACATACACTATATATATATATATATATATATATATATATATATATACTACCTCATATACATACACTATATATATATATATATACTACCTCATATACATACACTATATATATATATATACTACCACATATACATACACTATATATATATATATACTACCACATATACATACATTATATATACTACCACATATACATACACTATATATATATATATATACTACCACATATACATACATTATATATACTACCACATATACATACACTATATATATATATATATATACTACCTCATATACATACATTATATATACTACCACATATACATACACTATATATATATATATACTACCTCATATACATACACTATATATATATATATATATACTACCTCATATACATACACTATATATATATATATATATATATATACTACCTCATATACATACACTATATATATATATATATATACTACCTCATATACATACACTATATATATATATATACTACCACATATACATACACTATATATATATATATACTACCACATATACATACATTATATATACTACCACATATACATACACTATATATATATATATATATATATACTACCACATATACATACATTATATATACTACCACATATACATACACTATATATATATATATACTACCTCATATACATACATTATATATACTACCACATATACATACACTATATATATATATATACTACCACATATACATACACTATATATATATATATATACTACCACATATACATACACTATATATATATATATATACTACCTCATATACATACACTATATATATATATATACTACCACATATACATACACTATATACATACATATACCACCTCATATACATACATTATATATATATACTACCACATATACATACACTATATATATATATATATACTACCTCATATACATACATTATATATATACACGACTACTACATCCTATAGAACAGTCTGGAGACGATAATATATACATTATATATACTACCACATTATATATATATACTACCTCATATACATACATTATATATATATACTACCACATATACATACACTATATATATACATATATACTACCTCATATACATACACTATATATATATATATACTACCTCATATACATACATTATATATATACTACCACATATACATACACTATATACATACATATATACTACCTCATATACATACACTATATATACATATACTACCTCATATACATACATATACCACCTCATATACATACACTATATATATACATATATACTACCACATATACATACACTATATATATATATATACTACCTCATATACATACACTATATATATATATATATATACTACCACATATACATACACTATATACATACATATATACTACCTCATATACATACACTATATATACATATACTACCTCATATACATACATATACCACCTCATATACATACATATACCACCTCATATACATACATTATATATACCACCTCATATACATACATTATATATATATACTACCTCATATACATACATTATATATATATATATATACTACCTCATATACATACATTATATATATATATACTACCTCATATACATACATTATATATATACATATACTACCTCATATACATACACTATATATACATATACTACCTCATATACATACATATACCACCTCATATACATACATTATATATACTACCACATATACATACATTATATATACTACCACATATACATACATTATATATACTACCACATATACATACATTATATATACTACCTCATATACATACATTATATATGGCCTCCAATTGCTCTTAAATACAAGTAAAACTAAATGCATGCTCTTCAACCGATCGCTACCTGCACCTACCCGCCTGTCCAACATCACTACTCTGGACGGCTCTGACTTAGAATACGTGGACAACTACAAATACTTAGGTGTCTGGTTAGACCGTAAACTCTCCTTCCAGACCCATATCAAACATCTCCAATCCAAAGTTAAATCTAGAATTGGCTTCCTATTTCGCAACAAAGCATCCTTCACTCATGCTGCCAAACATACCCTTGTAAAACTGACCATCCTACCAATCCTCGACTTTGGCGATGCCATTTACAAAATAGCCTCCAATACCCTACTCAACAAATTGGATGCAGTCTATCACAGTGCAATCCGTTTTATCACCAAAGCCCCATATACTACCCACCATTGCGACCTGTACGCTCTCGTTGGCTGGCCCTCGCTTCATACTCGTCGCCAAACCCACTGGCTCCATGTCATCTACAAGACCCTGCTAGGTAAAGTCCCCCCTTATCTCAGCTCGCTGGTCACCATAGCATCTCCCACCTGTAGCACACGCTCCAGCAGGTATATCTCTCTAGTCACCCCCAAAACCAATTCTTTCTTTGGCCGCCTCTCCTTCCAGTTCTCTGCTGCCAATGACTGGAACGAACTACAAAAATCTCTGAAACTGGAAACACTTATCTCCCTCACTAGCTTTAAGCACCAACTGTCAGAGCAGCTCACAGATTACTGCACCTGTACATAGCCCACCTATAATTTAGCCCAAACAACTACCTCTTTCCCAACTGTATTTAATTTTAATTTATTTATTTATTTTGCTCCTTTGCACCCCATTATTTTTTTATTTCTACTTTGCACATTCTTCCATTGCAAAACTACCATTCCAGTATTCTACTTGCTATATTGTACTTACTTTGCCATCATGGCCTTTTTTGCCTTTACCTCCCTTCTCACCTCATTTGCTCACATTGTATATAGACTTGTTTATACTGCATTATTGACTGTATGTTTGTTTTTACTCCATGTGTAACTCTGTGTCGTTTTATCTGTCGAACTGCTTTGCTTTATCTTGGCCAGGTCGCAATTGTAAATGAGAACTTGTTCTCAACTAGCCTACCTGGTTAAATAAAGGTGTTCTCAACTAGCCTACCTGGTTAAATAAAGGTGTTCTCAACTAGCCTACCTGGTTAAATAAAGGTGTTCTCAACTAGCCTACCTGGTTAAATAAAGGTGTTCTCAACTAGCCTACCTGGTTAAATAAAGGTGTTCTCAACTAGCCTACCTGGTTAAATAAAGGTGTTCTCAACTGGCCTACCTGGTTAAATAAAGGTGTTCTCAACTAGCCTACCTGGTTAAATAAAGGTGTTCTCAACTAGCCTACCTGGTTAAATAAAGGTGTTCTCAACTAGCCTACCTGGTTAAATAAAGGTGTTCTCAACTAGCCTACCTGGTTAAATAAAGGTGTTCTCAACTAGCCTACCTGGTTAAATAAAGGTGTTCTCAACTAGCCTACCTGGTTAAATAAAGGTGTTCTCAACTAGCCTACCTGGTTAAATAAAGGTGTTCTCAACTTGCCTACCTGGTTAAATAAAGGTGAAATAAATAAATAAAAAATATACATATACTACCTCATATACATACATTATATATACTACCACATATACATACACTATACATATATACTACCTCATATACATACACTATATATATATATATATATATACTACCACATATACATACACTATATATATATATATATATACTACCTCATATACATACATTATATATACTACCACATATACATACATTATATATATATATATACTACCACATATACATACACTATATATATATATATATATATATATATATATATACACACACTACACCACAACAACCCCCCACCACAACACCACGACCCCCCACCACAACACCCCATAACAACAACACCACAACAAAGAACAAACAGATTTGTTAGTAATAATATCATCAGTGTACCTGGGAACTCCTGTTTGACCGTAGGACGGAACTCTGCAGAGAACACAAAGAAGGCAGACCTGAGGGAGGGAGGGAGAGGGTTAGAGAGAAGACCTGAGGGAGGGAGAGGGTTAGAGAGAAGGCCTGAGGGAGGGAGAGGGTTAGAGAGAAGACCTGAGGGAGGGAGAGGGTTAGAGAGAAGACCTGAGGGAGGGAGGGAGAGGGTTAGAGAAGACCCGAGGGAGGGAGAGGGTTAGAGAGAAGACCTGAGGGAGGGAGGAAGAGGGTTAGAGAAGACCTGAGGGAGGGAGGAAGAGGGTTAGAGAGAAGACCTGAGGGAGGGAGGAAGAGGGTTAGAGAGAAGACCTGAGGGAGGGAGGAAGAGGGTTAGAGAAGACCTGAGGGAGGGAGGAAGAGGGTTAGAGAGAAGACCTGAGGGAGGGAGGAAGAGGGTTAGAGAAGACCTGAGGGAGGGGGTTAGAGAGAAGACCTGAGGGAGGGAGGAATAATTGTATTGTATTTGATACACATTGAAAATACTCTCAAAAGTATGTGGACACCCCTTCAAATTAGTGGATTCAGCTATTTCAGCCTCACCCGTTGCTGACAGGTGTATAAAACCGAGCACACAGCCATGCAATCTCCATACACAAACATTGGCAGTAGATGCCAACTTTTTATTTAACCTTAATTTAACTAGGCAAGTCAGTTAAGAACCCATTCTTATTTACAATGACGGCCTCCCGGGGAACAGTGGGTTAACTGCCTGTTCAGGGGAACAGTGGGTTAACTGCCTTGTTCAGGGGCACAGTGGGTTAACTGCCTTGTTCAGGGGAACAGTTGGTTAACTGCCTTGTTCAGGGGCACAGTGTTCAGGGGCACAGTGGGTTAACTGCCTGTTCAGGGGCACAGTGGGTTAACTGCCTTGTTCAGGGGAACAGTGGGTTAACTGCCTTGTTCAGGGGAACAGTTGGTTAACTGCCTGTTCAGGGGCAGAACGGCAGATTTTTACCAACTGGTCAACTGCAATTGTGAAGAGGAAACGTCTAGGAGCAACAACGGCTCCGCTGCAAAGTGGTAGGCCACACAATCTCACAGAACAGGAACGCAGAGTGTAAAACCTGTCTGTCCTGGTTGCAACACTCAGTACCGAGTTCCAAACTGCCTCTGGAAGCAACGTCAGCACAATAACTGTTTGTCGGGAACTTCATGAAATGGAATCAAGCCTAACATCCCCATGTGCAATGCCAAGCGTCGGCTGGAGTGGTGTAAAACTCACCGCCATTAGACTGGAGCAGTGGAAACGCATTCTCTGGAGTGATGATTCACGCTTCACCACCTGGCAGTTATAGCAGCAATGTTCCTACATCTAGTGGAAAGCCTTCCCAGAAGAGTGGAGGCTGTTATAGCAGCAATGTTCCTACATCTAGTGGAAAGCCTTCCCAGAAGAGTGGAGGCTGTTATAGCAGCAATGTTCCAACATCTAGTGGAAAGCCTTCCCAGAAGAGTGGAGGCTGTTATAGCAGCAATGTTCCAACATCTAGTGGAAAGCCTTCCCAGAAGAGTGGAGGCTGTTATAGCAGCAATGTTCCTACATCTAGTGGAAAGCCTTCCCAGAAGAGTGGAGGCTGTTATAGCAGCAATGTTCCTACATCTAGTGGAAAGCCTTCCCAGAAGAGTGGAGGCTGTTATAGCAGCAATGTTCCAACATCTAGTGAAAAGCCTTCCCAGAAGAGTGGAGGCTGTTATAGCAGCAATGTTCCAACATCTAGTGGAAAGCCTTCCCAGAAGAGTGGAGGCTGTTATAGCAGCAATGTTCCTACATCTAGTGGAAAGCCTTCCCAGAAGAGTGGAGGCTGTTATAGCAGCAAAGAAGGTGGGGTGGGCTCCATATTCATTTTGGAATGAGATGTTCAATTAGCAGGTGTCCACATACTTTTGGTAATGAAGTGTACACACCCCAGTCAATGTGTACAGCAGAGTGTGTGTGACTCACGGGGGTCGTTTTGGAGCATTGGGGTCCTTCTTCCTCCTACCACTCTTGGCCATCCCCTTGGGGGGGACGTACCCCCTCATGTCCCTCTCATAACGCACCTTGTCGTTCTTCGCCATGTCCTCAAAACGACGCTTATCATTCGCAGTCAGACCCTACACACAGTTATAAAACACACTACATTATAACATCTTTACCACATACACTTGTTGCAGCACCTTGTGTGTGTGGGTGTGTATATATACACACACACACACATCAGTGGTATAACAGCGTTATAACAGACACAGTGGTGGTATAACAGCGTTATAACAGACACAGTGGTGGTATAACACCGTTATAACAGACACAGTGATATAACACCATTATAACAGACACAGTGGTGGTATAACACCGTTATAACAGACACCGCGGTGGTATAACACCACTATAACATACACAGTGGTGGTATAACACCGTTATAACAGACACCGTGATATAACACCATTATAACAGACACAGTGGTGGTATAACACCGTTATAACAGACACAGTGGTGGTATAACACCGCTATAACAGACACAGTGGTGGTATAACACCGTTATAACAGACATCGTGGTACAACACCATTATAACAGACACAGTGGTGGTATAACACCGTTATAACAGACACAGTGGTGGTATAACACCGTTATAACAGACACAGTGGTGGTATAACACCGTTATAACAGACATCGTGGTACAACACCATTATAACAGACACAGTAATATAACACCATTATAACAGACACCGTGATATAACACCATTATAACACACCGTGGTGGTATAACGCCGTTATAACAGACACTGTGGTGGTATAACACCGTTATAACAGACACTGTGGTGGTATAACACCGTTATAACAGACACTGTGGTGGTATAACACCGTGGTGGTATAACACCCTGTGATGTGTGTATTAATATGTACCCTCCATCTCTCTGAACACTGCTTGGAGAACTCCGCGAAGTTGACCGACTGTTCGGGGTGTTTCCTCTTGTGTTCCTCCCGGCAGGTCTGGACGAAGAAGGCGTAGGCTGACGTCTTGCCCTTTGGCTTGTTAACGTCCCCTTTCACCATGGCGACACGACTGACTGAAACACCAGAGAAAATATACATTAACGACAATATCTTTTTTTTTTTGCAAATTCATCTAGCTAAAATGGCTAACTAGCTAGGCCCCCCGTCGGATAAAACGTCAAAAAAGTACAAATGGATAGTTAGCTAGCTAACTATAGTACCGGCAACTAATGTTGTGCTTGTATATGTGATGGATTGCAGACCAGGTGCCGTAGACTGTATAGTTTGCAGTGCGGTTAGCCTAGTTAGCCAACTAGCATGCTAGCTCGTTGAGAACAATGGGGCCACCATTTGCTTCCCGCCTAACGCGCTGCTAGCTCATCCCATCCCCCAGCGCTAGCATTTATGCTAAAGATGCTAACGCGCTGCTAGCTCATTCCATCCCCCAGCGCTAGCATTTATGCTAAAGATGCTAACGCGCTGCTAGCTCATTCCATCCCCCAGCGCTAGCATTTATGCTGAAGATGCTAACGCTAGCCATCAGAATACATAGTGAGCTAACATTAGCTAGTGTGAAACATTTTACAGTATAGTTACGAGTAATCCTAAAGCAAGGTTATTTTACATCTTAAAAAAAACAACAACCCAGGTTTAGCATTTTCACCAGTTTAGCAAGCTGGCTAACATTTACAGTGACTCGCTCTGAAGATAGTTTAGTAACGTTACCTTTTTTTTTTTTGCAGGGAAACTAACATTTCTACAACTTTCAATGTACATTTAAAAGATGTTACTGCTACTAACGTCCAATGTCTTTCATTACTTACATTTACCGGCCAGATGAAGTTTGCAAGAATGAGTCTGGTTGTTTTTGTTGTTGTCGCTGCTGCTGTGTGCTTCTCCGGAGAGGATTGTTGACTGAGCGTCAAACAGGATGGATCTAAGACCCGCCCCCGGGCCCCCGTTGGCTGATTACGTTCATTAGAACACAGGGGGCGGAGACCACAGGGTTGAGATGGGCGGAGACTCGTTTCTGATTGGCCAGTGTGCGTTCTTCCCTCCAGCCCGGATTTGGTCCGGAAGAACTCCCGTTAACCGAGCGCTGTTTGCTGGGCGGCAGATTTCGTGCGTTATGAACGTAATGGGGACGCCGTAGTTCTACTGTTATTGTTATTCAGATGATTAGATTTTTTGGGGGGGTGTGCGAGTCTGTGATAGTTTATTACTAAGTGGTTGACAACGGTAGCATTAATGTCTGTCCGATCAGATCTGACCAAAATTCAAAGAGTTTAATAGTTACGTGACTTGTAGTTAAGGTGAAGATATGAAGCGATTCAGAACAGCATCAACGAAACGAACCTAGAATGGAATCATTTATGGATAACTTCAGGGAGAGGAGTGAAGTGGTAAGTTACGTTGTCTACTTTCGTTTTTTTTTTTTTTTTTTACAATAGTTAGCTAGCTACATTCAAACAAAATACAGTATTTTTACTAATTCACCACACCTTTCGTTCATATCTCCTTTCTTATAGGAACGGGAGTGGCTGCAGGAGCTATTCGTGTTCGTGAGGGACAATCTGTTCCCGGTTCTCGGTCCAACCACCGGTAGTGTTTCCCCGGAACAGCTCTCGCTAGCCATGATACGGAGAGTGGAACGGGCGGTGGGCTCCTCGTCTGCCCGGTCTCTGCCGCTCAGTTACAGGTGACCAGTTGATGTTGTTTTCCGGCTCTGGCGAAAATGTGAACGTTTTAGCTCCAGCCTTGCACAAGCACAACTGATTACATTAACCAAGGGGTATTAATGATCCAGTTGATTAGTGTGTTAGTGCTGGGCTTAAACTAAAGTCTGCTTACTCGGTTTGTCACCAGGATCAGAGCTGGTTGGAGTCCTTTAGTTTAGGGTCCGTCTAAGGCAAATCAAATTGTATTAGTCACATGCGCAGAATACAACAGGTGTAGTAGACCTCACAGTGAAATGCTAAATACAACAGGTGTAGTAGACCTTACAGTGAAATGCTGAATACAACAGGTGTAGTAGACCTTACAGTGAAATGCTGAATACAACAGGTGTAGTAGACCTTACAGTGAAATGCTGAATACAACAGGTGTAGTAGACCTCACAGTGAAATGCTGAATACAACAGGTGTAGTAGACCTTACAGTGAAATGCTGAATACAACAGGTGTAGTAGACCTCACAGTGAAATGCTGAATACAACAGGTGTAGTAGACCTTACAGTGAAATGCTGAATACAACAGGTGTAGTAGACCTCACAGTGAAATGCTGACTACAACAGGTGTAGTAGACCTTACAGTGAAATGCTGAATACAACAGGTGTAGTAGACCTCACAGTGAAATGCTGAATACAACAGGTGTAGTAGACCTTACAGTGAAATGCTGAATACAACAGGTGTAGTAGACCTCACAGTGAAATGCTGAATACAACAGGTGTAGTAGACCTTACAGTGAAATGCTGAATACAACAGGTGTAGTAGACCTCACAGTGACATGCTGAATACAACAGGTGTAGGTAGACCTTACAGTGAAATGCTGACTACAACAGGTGTAGGTAGACCTTACAGTGAAATGCTGACTACAATAGGTGTAGTAGACCTCACAGTGAAATGCTGAATACAACAGGTGTAGTAGACCTCACAGTGAAATGCTGACTACAACAGGTGTAGTAGACCTCACAGTGAAATGCTGACTACAACAGGTGTAGTAGACCTCACAGTGAAATGCTGAATACAACAGGTGTAGTAGACCTCACAGTGAAATGCTGAATACAACAGGTGTAGTAGACCTTACAGTGAAATGCTGAATACAACAGGTGTAGTAGACCTCACAGTGAAATGCTGAATACAACAGGTGTAGTAGACCTCACAGTGAAATGCTGAATACAACAGGTGTAGTAGACCTTACAGTGAAATGCTGAATACAACAGGTGTAGGTAGACCTTACAGTGAAATGCTGAATACAACAGGTGTAGTAGACCTCACAGTGAAATGCTGAATACAACAGGTGTAGGTAGACCTCACAGTGAAATGCTGAATACAACAGGTGTAGTAGACCTTACAGTGAAATGCTGACTACAACAGGTGTAGTAGACCTCACAGTGAAATGCTGACTACAACAGGTGTAGTAGACCTCACAGTGAAATGCTGACTACAACAGGTGTAGTAGACCTCACAGTGAAATGCTGACTACAACAGGTGTAGTAGACCTCACAGTGAAATGCTGACTACAACAGGTGTAGTAGACCTCACAGTGAAATGCTGACTACAACAGGTGTAGTAGACCTCACAGTGAAATGCTGAATACAACAGGTGTAGTAGACCTTACAGTGAAATGCTGACTACAACAGGTGTAGTAGACCTCACAGTGAAATGCTGACTACAACAGGTGTAGTAGACCTTACAGTGAAATGCTGAATACAACAGGTGTAGTAGACCTCACAGTGAAATGCTGAATACAACAGGTGTAGTAGACCTCACAGTGAAATGCTGACTACAACAGGTGTAGTAGACCTTACAGTGAAATGCTGAATACAACAGGTGTAGTAGACCTTACAGTGAAATGCTGAATACAACAGGTGTAGTAGACCTTACAGTGAATGTGTGGGCACCGGTACAATGTGTGGGGCACCGGTACAATGTGTGGGGCACCGGTACAATGTGTGGGGGTACCGGTACAATGTGTGGGGCACCGGTACAATGTGTGGGGGTACCGGTACAATATGTGGGGCACCGGTACAATGTGTGGGGCACCGGTACAATGTGTGGTGGTACCGGTACAATGTGTGGGGGCACCGGTACAATGTGTGGGGGCACCGGTTAGTTGAGGTAATATGTACATGTAGGTAGAGTTATTGAAGTGACTATGCATAGATAATAACAGAGAGTAGCAGCTGTGTAAAAAGGGGGGGGGGGGGTCAATGCAAATAGTCTGGGTAGCAATTTGATTAGGTGTTCAGGAGTCTTATGGCTTGTGGGTAGAAGCTGTTTAGAATCCTCTTGGACCTAGACTTGGTGCTCCGGTACCGCTTGCCGTGTGGTAGCAGAGAGAACAGTCTATGACTAGGGTGGTTGGAGTCTTTGACAATTTTTATGGCCTTCCTCTGATACCACCTGGTATAGAGGTCCTGGGTGGCAGGAAGCTTGGCCCTGGTGATGTACTGGGAAGTACGCACTACCCTCTGTAGCACCTTACGGTCGGAGGCCGAGCAATTGCCATATCAGGCATTGATTTTCTCGTTGGTGCAGCCGAGGAACCGTTTGAGGACCCAAATATTTTTAGTCTCCTGAGGGGGAATAGGTTTTGTCGTGCCCTCTTCCCTGATGTGGACACCAAGGAACTTGAAGCTCTCAAGCTGCTCCACTGCAGCCCTCAACATCACCAGAGGAACAGAGGAGAAGTAGGATAAGGGTACGGCTAAAGGCTATCAGAAGTGGTCATCTAGCACGTTCGGAACAGAGAGTAAAAGGAGCAGGTTTCTGGGCACGATAGCATAGATTCAAGGCATAATATACAGACAAAGGTAAGGTAGGATATGAGTCCATTGGAGGTAAACCTAGGCATTGAGTATTGATGAGAGATATATAGTCTCTAGAGATGTTTAAACCATGTGATGTCATCGCATATGTAGGAGGTGGAACAACATGGTTGGTTAAGGCATATTGAGCAGGGCTAGAGGCTCTACAGTGAAATAAGACAGTAATCACAAACCAGGACAGTAATGGACGAGGCATATTGATATTAGAGAGAGGCATGCTTAGCCAAGTGAACATATGGGTCCAGTGAGTGGTTGGGCTGGCTGGGGACACGGCGATTCAGACAGTTAGCAGGCCGATGCTAACAGTTAGTAGGTAGGGGCTAAACAACCTAGCAGTTTGCAGACCAGGGCTGGCAAGCAAGCAGTTTGCAGGAGCTAGCAGTTAGCGGACCGTGGCAGGCAAGTTATCCTTTGGGGGACGTCGCAATGGGGGTAAGTCTGTTTTTGCCTCTTCGTGCAGTGACGTCGTTAGACCAGTCGTGGAATTAATAGGGTTCCAAGTAGCTCTAAGTAGCTAGCAGGTTAGCAGAATGGGCCTTCAGTGGGCGTCGCGCCTGAGGGGCCTGTTGGAATCCTCAGGCAGATTATGTCATTATTCCAGTCGTAGAGGATCGGCGGGGTTCCGTGCCCTGTACCGGCAGTAGAAGGGGTCCGGATATTGTAGCCCAGGAGTGAGCCGGGAGATGGTTCTAGCATGGGCTAGCCCCAGGCTAGTTGGTGCTAGCTCCGGGACGGAAACGTTAGCCAGGAGTAGTCAACCCGGGTTGCTGTTCGCTAGCTGTGATGATCCAAATGAAAAGGTTCAGAGTTTGCGGTAGGAATCCGGGGATATGGAGAGAAAAATAGGTCCGGTATGCTCTGGTTAGAAACGCGTTGTACGAACTGGCGAGAGCTTTCCGAGCTAAAGGTTAGCTGATGACCGCTAGCAGTGGTTAGCTGACTGATAGCAGGTAGCTAGTTAGCTAGCTAGCTTCAGTTGAGGTATTCCAGTTCGAAGGTAAATAGAAATACTTTAGGAGAAAAAAACAGATCCACACCACATTGGGTGAGGCGGGTTGCAGGAGAGTATTTTGAAGTTGAGGTTTAGGAAAAATATTAAAAAGAATGCGAAGAAAAATATACATACACATGGGATAAGACAAAGACGTCTGACTGCTAAGCCATCTCCTGTCATTGGGGAGGTTTAGAAACCAACAACACCACTCCTAACCTTAACCTCCTCTTGTTGTTAGGCTCATCTCCGTAGCTGAGCTGGTTACCTGGCAACGCACACCCTGCTGTAGCAACCTGACCTGGAGCACCGCTCAGCACAGAGAATGGGTCCGGGAGGCGGAGCAGGCTCTGCCCAATCACAAGGCTTTGCCGCGTGCCAGCCTGTTGCTGATAGGCTGTCTCAGTGATGGGTGTGACCCAGAGAGGTCATGTGACGGAGCATGGCGTGTGAGGGACGCTACCGGGACCGTGCACTGTGAGGTGAGAGTGTCTGTCTGTTTGTATGTGTGTAAGAGAAGACAAGACAGCCTTGAATTCACTCCTGTCGTTCTTTCTCTGATTGGTTAGCTACTGAGCCCCTCCCCTCTCTGGCTGGGCCTGCCGGTTCTCTTCCCCTGCTGGAATTACATCCCCCAGCCTGCACTGGGGAAGGACCAGGAAGTGGAGGAGAGGGGCTACCTGGAGCTGGTTGGCTGTCCCCTACCCCTGACCTCTGACATAGAGATGACCTTTAACCCTGCAGGGGTCAACCTGAAGAGAGCTGTGGGGGTCAGAGAAGCTGCAGAACTCATACAGCACAGGTCAGGGTTTCTGGCATACATGTATGGAGAATTGTGTAACTGTGTGTGTGTGTAACTGTGTGTGTGTGTGTAACTGTGTGTGTGTGTGTGTGTAACTGTGTGTGTGTGTAACTGTGTGTGTGTGTGTGTAACTGTGTGTGTGCAGGGTGCGAGGCCTTCGTGTGAAGGTGTATGGGGAGGTTTCTGGAGTCTACCCTCTATTGAACATCGCAGGGAAGTCCCTCTTCTGTCTCCGTCTGAGAGAGGGACGACACACTCTACCATTACTGGTCACGGTGAGGAGAGAGAGAGACACTACCATTACTGGTCACAGTGAGGAGAGAGAGAGAGAGAGGGAGAGAGAGACACTACCATTACTGGTCACAGTGAGGAGAGAGAGAGACACTACCATTACTGGTCACAGTGAGGAGAGAGAGAGACACTACCATTACTGGTCACAGTGAGGAGAGAGAGAGACACTACCATTACTGGTCACAGTGAGGAGAGGGAGAAACACTGCCATTACTGGTCACAGTAAGGAGAGAGAGAGAGAGACACTACCATTACTGGTCACAGTGAGGAGTGAGAGAGACACTACCATTACTGGTCACAGTGAGGAGAGAGAGAGACACTACCATTACTGGTCACAGTGAGGCGAGAGAGAGACACTACCATTACTGGTCACAGTGAGGAGAGAGAGAGACACTACCATTACTGGTCACAGTGAGGAGAGAGAGACACACTACCATTACTGGTCACAGTGAGGAGAGAGAGAGACACTACCATTACTGGTCACAGTGAGGAGAGAGAGAGACACTACCATTACTGGTCACAGTGAGGAGAGAGAGAGACACTACCATTACTGGTCACAGTGAGGAGAGAGAGAGACACTACCATTACTGGTCACAGTGAGGAGAGAGAGAGACACTACCATTACTGGTCACAGTGAGGAGAGAGAGAGAGAGACACTACCATTACTGGTCACAGTGAGGAGAGAGAGAGAGAGACTACCATTACTGGTCACAGTGAGGAGAGGGAGAGAGAGAGACTACCATTACTGGTCACAGTGAGGAGAGAGAGAGAGAGACACTACCATTACTGGTCACAGTGAGGAGAGAGAGAGAGAGACACTACCATTACTGGTCACAGTGAGGAGAGAGAGAGACACTACCATTACTGGTCACAGTGAGGAGAGAGAGAGACACTACCATTACTGGTCACAGTGAGGAGAGAGAGAGACACTACCATTACTGGTCACAGTGAGGAGAGAGAGAGAGACACTACCATTACTGGTCACAGTTAGGAGAGAGAGAGAGACACTACCATTACTGGTCACAGTGAGGAGTGAGAGAGACACTACCATTACTGGTCACAGTGAGGAGAGAGAGAGAGACACTACCATTACTGGTCACAGTGAGGAGAGAGAGAGACACTACCATTACTGGTCACAGTGAGGAGAGAGAGAGACACTACCATTACTGGTCACAGTGAGGAGAGAGAGAGACACTACCATTACTGGTCACAGTGAGGAGAGAGAGAGACACTACCATTACTGGTCACAGTGAGGAGAGAGAGAGACACTACCATTACTGGTCACAGTGAGGAGAGAGTGAGACACTACCATTACTGGTCACAGTGAGGAGAGAGAGAGAGACACTACCATTACTGGTCACAGTGAGGAGAGAGAGAGACACTATCATTACTGGTCACAGTGAGGAGAGAGAGAGACACTACCATTACTGGTCACAGTGAGGAGAGAGAGAGAGACACTACCATTACTGTTCACAGTGAGGAGAGAGAGAGACACTACCATTACTGGTCACAGTGAGGAGAGAGAGAGAGACACTACCATTACTGGTCACAGTGAGAAGAGAGACACTACCATTACTGGTCACAGTGAGGGGAGAGAGAGAGAGACACTACCATTACTGGTCACAGTGAGGAGAGAGAGAGAGAGACACTACCATTACTGGTCACAGTGAGGAGAGAGAGAGAGAGAGAGAGAGAGAGAGAGAGAGAGACACTACCATTACTGGTCACAGTGAGGAGAGAGAGAGAGAGACTACCATTACTGGTCACAGTGAGGAGAGAGAGAGAGAGACACTACCATTACTGGTCACAGTGAGGAGAGAGAGAGACTCTACCATTACTGGTCACAGTGAGGAGAGAGAGACACTACCATTACTGGTCACAGTAAGGAGAGAGAGAGACACTACCATTACTGGTCACAGTGAGGAGAGAGAGAGACACTACCATTACTGGTCACAGTGAGGAGAGAGAGAGAGAGAGACATTACCATTACTGGTCACAGTGAGGAGAGAGAGAGAGACACTACCATTACTGGTCACAGTGAGGAGAGAGAGAGACACTACCATTACTGGTCACAGTGAGGAGAGAGAGAGACACTACCATTACTGGTCACAGTGAGGAGAGAGAGAGACACTGCCATTACTGGTCACAGTGAGGAGAGAGAGAGAGACACTACCATTACTGGTCACAGTGAGGAGAGAGAGAGAGAGAGACACTACCATTACTGGTCACAGTGAGGAGAGAGAGAGAGACACTACCATTACTGGTCACAGTGAGGAGAGAGAGAGAGACACTACCATTACTGGTCACAGTGAGGAGAGAGAGAGAGAGACACTACCATTACTGGTCACACTGAGGAGAGAGAGAGACACTACCATTACTGGTCACAGTGAGGAGAGAGAGACACTACCATTACTGGTCACAGTGAGGAGAGAGAGAGACACTACCATTACTGGTCACAGTGAGGAGAGAGAGAGACACTACCATTACTGGTCACAGTGAGGAGAGAGAGAGACACTACCATTACTGGTCACAGTGAGGAGAGAGAGACACTACCATTACTGGTCACAGTGAGGAGAGGGAGAGACACTGCCATTACTGGTCACAGTGAGGAGAGAGAGAGACACTACCATTACTGGTCACAGTGAGGAGAGAGAGAGAGAGACACTACCATTACTGGTCACAGTGAGGAGAGAGAGAGAGACACTACCATTACTGGTCACAGTGAGGAGAGAGAGAGACACTACCATTACTGGTCACAGTGAGGAGAGAGAGAGACACTACCATTACTGGTCACAGTGAGGAGAGAGAGAGACACTACCATTACTGGTCACAGTGAGGAGAGAGAGAGACACTACCATTACTGGTCACAGTGAGGAGAGAGAGAGACACTACCATTACTGGTCACAGTGAGGAGAGAGAGAGACACACTACCATTACTGGTCACAGTGAGGAGAGAGAGAGACACTACCATTACTGGTCACAGTGAGGAGAGGGAGAGACACTGCCATTACTGGTCACAGTGAGGAGAGAGAGAGAGACACTACCATTACTGGTCACAGTGAGGAGAGAGAGAGAGAGACACTACCATTACTGGTCACAGTGAGGAGAGAGACACTACCATTACTGGTCACAGTGAGGAGAGAGAGAGAGAGACACTACCATTACTGGTCACAGTGAGGAGAGAGACACTACCATTACTGGTCACAGTGAGGAGAGAGAGACACTACCATTACTGGTCACAGTGAGGAGAGAGAGAGAGAGACACTACCATTACTGGTCACAGTGAGGAGAGAGAGAGAGAGACACTACCATTACTGGTCACAGTGAGGAGAGAGAGAGACACTACCATTACTGGTCACAGTGAGGAGAGAGAGAGAGAGAGACACTACCATTACTGGTCACAGTGAGGAGAGAGAGAGAGAGACACTACCATTACTGGTCACAGTGAGGAGAGAGACACTACCATTACTGGTCGCAGTGAGGAGAGAGAGAGAGAGAGAGACACTACCATTACTGGTCACAGTGAGGAGAGAGAGAGAGAGACACTACCATTACTGGTCACAGTGAGGAGAGAGAGAGAGAGAGACACTACCATTACTGGTCACAGTGAGGAGAGGGAGAGACACTACCATTACTGGTCACAGTGAGGAGAGGGAGAGACACTGCCATTACTGGTCACAGTGAGGAGAGAGAGAGAGAGAGACACTACCATTACTGGTCACAGTGAGGAGAGAGAGAGAGAGAGAGACACTACCATTACTGGTCACATTGAGGAGAGAGAGAGAGAGACACTACCATTACTGGTCACAGTGAGGAGAGAGAGAGAGAGAGAGACACTACCATTACTGGTCACAGTGAGGAGAGAGAGAGACACTACCATTACTGGTCACAGTGAGGAGAGAGACACTACCATTACTGGTCGCAGTGAGGAGAGAGAGAGAGAAAGAGACACTACCATTACTGGTCACAGTGAGGAGAGAGAGAGAGAGACACTACCATTACTGGTCACAGTGAGGAGAGAGAGAGAGAGAGACACTACCATTACTGGTCACAGTGAGGAGAGGGAGAGACACTACCATTACTGGTCACAGTGAGGAGAGGGAGAGACACTGCCATTACTGGTCACAGTGAGGAGAGAGAGAGAGAGAGAGACACTACCATTACTGGTCACAGTGAGGAGAGAGAGAGAGAGAGAGAGACACTACCATTACTGGTCACAGTGAGGAGAGAGAGAGAGAGAGACACTACCATTACTGGTCACAGTGAGGAGAGAGAGAGAGAGAGACACTACCATTACTGGTCACAGTGAGGAGAGAGAGAGAGAGACTACCATTACTGGTCACAGTGAGGAGAGAGAGACACTACCATTACTGGTCACAGTGAGGAGAGAGAGAGACACTACCATTACTGGTCACAGTGAGGAGAGAGAGAGAGAGACACTACCATTACTGGTCGCAGTGAGGAGAGAGAGAGAGAGAGAGACACTACCATTACTGGTCACAGTGAGGAGAGAGAGAGAGAGACACTACCATTACTGGTCACAGTGAGGAGAGAGAGAGAGAGACACTACCATTACTGGTCACAGTGAGGAGAGAGAGACACTACCATTACTGGTCACAGTGAGGAGAGAGAGAGAGAGAGACACTACCATTACTGGTCACAGTGAGGAGAGAGAGAGAGAGACACTACCATTACTGGTCACAGTGAGGAGAGAGAGAGACACTACCATTACTGGTCACAGTGAGGAGAGAGAGAGAGAGAGACACTACCATTACTGGTCACAGTGAGGAGAGAGAGAGAGAGACACTACCATTACTGGTCACAGTGAGGAGAGAGACACTACCATTACTGGTCGCAGTGAGGAGAGAGAGAGAGAGAGAGAGACACTACCATTACTGGTCACAGTGAGGAGAGAGAGAGAGAGACACTACCATTACTGGTCACAGTGAGGAGAGAGAGAGAGAGAGACACTACCATTACTGGTCACAGTGAGGAGAGGGAGAGACACTACCATTACTGGTCACAGTGAGGAGAGGGAGAGACACTGCCATTACTGGTCACAGTGAGGAGAGAGAGAGAGAGAGACACTACCATTACTGGTCACAGTGAGGAGAGAGAGAGAGAGAGAGACACTACCATTACTGGTCACATTGAGGAGAGAGAGAGAGAGACACTACCATTACTGGTCACAGTGAGGAGAGAGAGAGAGAGAGACACTACCATTACTGGTCACAGTGAGGAGAGAGAGAGACACTACCATTACTGGTCACAGTGAGGAGAGAGACACTACCATTACTGGTCGCAGTGAGGAGAGAGAGAGAGAAAGAGACACTACCATTACTGGTCACAGTGAGGAGAGAGAGAGAGAGACACTACCATTACTGGTCACAGTGAGGAGAGAGAGAGAGAGAGACACTACCATTACTGGTCACAGTGAGGAGAGGGAGAGACACTACCATTACTGGTCACAGTGAGGAGAGGGAGAGACACTGCCATTACTGGTCACAGTGAGGAGAGAGAGAGAGAGAGACACTACCATTACTGGTCACAGTGAGGAGAGAGAGAGAGAGAGAGAGACACTACCATTACTGGTCACAGTGAGGAGAGAGAGAGAGAGAGACACTACCATTACTGGTCACAGTGAGGAGAGAGAGAGAGAGAGACACTACCATTACTGGTCACAGTGAGGAGAGAGAGAGAGAGACTACCATTACTGGTCACAGTGAGGAGAGAGAGACACTACCATTACTGGTCACAGTGAGGAGAGAGAGAGACACTACCATTACTGGTCACAGTGAGGAGAGAGAGAGAGAGACACTACCATTACTGGTCGCAGTGAGGAGAGAGAGAGAGAGAGAGACACTACCATTACTGGTCACAGTGAGGAGAGAGAGAGAGAGACACTACCATTACTGGTCACAGTGAGGAGAGAGAGAGAGAGACACTACCATTACTGGTCACAGTGAGGAGAGAGAGAGAGAGACACTACCATTACTGGTCACAGTGAGGAGAGAGAGACACTACCATTACTGGTCACAGTGAGTAGAGGGAGAGACACTGCCATTACTGGTCACAGTGAGGAGAGAGAGAGAGACACTACCATTACTGGTCACAGTGAGGAGAGAGGGGGTGTATGGGTAACGTATCATTTTAACCTTCACTCTGTCTCTCTCTTTTTTAGGAGCCATGCTGTCTGTGGTGGCAGCAGTGTGTATGTGTGGGAGGGAGTGTGTGTGTGTCGGGGCTGCGTGTGTGTGCACTGCAGGGCTGGTCTGGGAACAGGATTCTGTGTGCAACGAGTCAGTCTTCTCTCACTTTGCTTCCTGACACACTGATCCAGGACCTGTCTGATCCACCCACATTGGACAAGCACACCCTAGACCCAGACCCTGTGGGGATAGATCCACCGCTCTCTGACTGCAGTAGTACTGGGTGTCCTCTCCCAGAGAGACGGGGTGCTGGACCAGACCCAGACCCTGTGGGGTTAGATCCACCGCTGTCTGACTGCAGTAGTACTGGGTGTCCTCTCCCAGAGAGACGGGGTGCTGGACCAGACCCAGACCCTGTGGGGATAGATCCACCACTGTCTGACTGCAGTAGTACTAGGTGTCCTCTCCCAGAGAGAGGACCAGACCCAGACCCTGTGGGGATAGATCCACCACTGTCTGACTGCAGTAGTACTAGGTGTCCTCTCCCAGAGAGAGGACCAGACCCAGACCCTGTGGGGATAGATCCACCACTGTCTGACTGCAGTAGTACTAGGTGTCCTCTCCCAGAGAGAGGACCAGACCCAGACCCTGTGGGGATAGATCCACCACTGTCTGACTGCAGTAGTACTAGGTGTCCTCTCCCAGAGAGAGGACCAGACCCAGACCCCTCTCCCATCCTGAGGCCCAAACTCTCCAAGGCTATCAGCTACAAGGTGATTTTTGTTTGTTAGTTTATATCTGAGTATTATAGGTTAACATCTATACATCTGGATGTCAAGGTTTCCATCCTGAGCCCTCCCCTTCTCCCTGATAGGGTGTGCTGACCAGTGTCCTGAGTGCGGCAGCGGGGCTCTATGTGATTGACGGGAAGGTGGGCCTGTGTTTGGCCTATCAGCCACTGCAGAGGCGTGGCCTGCGTCCGGGGGCGGAGATAGAACTCCATGATGTCCATTTCCTGTACCGCCCCTCTCCCCACTTCCATCCCTGCATGCTCTGCGTGTGTCTACACTCCAGTCTGCGTGTCACTTCCTTCAGCCGCCTGGGGTCAGAGGTCGACCTCCCTAGCGACGCCCCGTTGCCGTGGCTACTGCTGGAGAGGAATCTGGGCGTGTCTCAGTACCTGTGGCTCTGTCACTGCTGCAGAGCTCTAAGAGACAGGTAGGAGACAGGTAGGAGACAGGTAGGAGACAGGTAGGAGACTGGTAGGAGACTGGGAGGAGACTGGTAGGAGACTGGGAGGAGACTGGGAGGAGACTGGGAGGAGACTGGGAGGAGGGAGGAGACAGGTAGGAGACAGGTAGGAGACTGGTAGGAGACTGGTAGGAGACTGGGAGGAGACTGGGAGGAGACAGGTAGGAGGTAGGAGACTGGTAAGAGACTGGTAGGAGACTGGGAGGAGACTGGGAGGAGACAGGTAGGAGACAGGTAGGAGACTGGTAGGAGACTGGTAGAGGACTGGGAGGAGACTGGGAGGAGGGAGGAGACCGGTAGGAGACCGGTAGGAGACCGGTAGGAGACTGGTAGGAGACTGGTAAGAGACTGGTAGGAGACTGGGAGGAGACTGGGAGGAGACAGGTAGGAGACAGGTAGGAGACTGGTAGGAGACTGGTAGAGGACTGGGAGGAGACTGGGAGGAGGGAGGAGACCGGTAGGAGACTGGTAGGAGACCGGTAGGAGACTGGTAAGAGACTGGTAAGAGACTGGTAGGAGACTGGGAGGAGACTGGGAGGAGACAGGTAGGAGACAGGTAGGAGACAGGTAGGAGACAGGTAGGAGACTGGTAGGAGACTGGGAGGAGACTGGGAGGAGACAGGTAGGAGACAGGTAGGAGACTGGTAGGAGACTGGTAGAGGACTGGGAGGAGACTGGGAGGAGGGAGGAGACCGGTAGGAGACCGGTAGGAGACTGGTACAGTTGAAGTTGGAAGTTTACTTACACCTCAGCCAAATACATTTAAACTCAGTTTTTCACAATTCCTGACATTTAATCTTTAACATCTTTAACATTGAACATTTAAATCCCTGTTTTAGGTCAGTTAGTCACCACTTTATTTTAAGAATGTGAAATGTCAGAATAATAGTAGAGAGAATTATTTATTTCAGTTTTTATTTCTTTCATCACATTCCCAGTGGGTCAGAAGTTTACATACACTCAATTAGTATTTGGTAGCATTGTCTTTAAATTGTTTAACTTGGGTCAAACGTTTCGGGTAGCCTTCCACAAGCTTCCCACAATAAGTTGGGTGAATTTCGGGCCCATTCCTCCTGACAGAGCTGGTCTAACTGAGTCAGGTTTGTAGGCCTCCTTGCTCGCTCACACTTTTTCAGTTCTGCCCACAAATTTTCTATAGGAGTATGCTTGGGTTCATATAAGTATGCTTGGGGTCATTGTCCATTTGGAAGACCCATTTGCGACCAAGCTTTAACTTCCTGACTGATGTCTTGAGATGTTGCTTCAATATATCCACATAATGCTCCTACCACATGATGCCATTGATTTTGTGAAGGGCACCAGTTCCTCCTGCAGCAAAGCACCCCCACAACATGATGCTACCACCCCCGTGCTTCACGGTTGGTGTTCTTTAACTTGCAAGCCTCCCCCTTTCTCCTCCAAACATAATGATGGTCATTATGGCCAAACAGTTCTATTTTTCTTTCATCAGACCAGAGGACATTTCTCCAAAAAGTACGATCTTTGTCCCCATGTGCAGTTGCAAACCGTAGTCTGGCTTTTTTATGGCGGTTTTGGAGCAGTGGCTTCTTCCTTGCTGAGCGGCCTTTCAGGTTATGTTGATATAGGACTCGTTTTACTGTGGATATAGATACTTTGGTACCTGTTTCCTCCAGCATCTTCACAAGGTCCTTTGCTGTTGTTCTGGGATTGATTTTCACTCTTCGCACCAAAGTACGTTCATCTCTGGGAGACAGAACTCATCTCCTTCCTAAGAGGTATGACGGCTGCGTGGTCCCATGATGTTTATACTTGTGTACTATTGTTTGTACAGATGAACGTGGGGCCTTCAGGTATTTGGAAATTGCTCCCAAGGAATACATACACAGGTACACCTCCAATTGACTCAAATTATGTCAATTAGCCTATCAGAAGCTTCTAAAGCCATGCCATCATTTTCTGGAATTTTCCAAGCTGTTTAAAGGCACAGTCAACTTAGTGTATGTAAACTTCTGACCCACTGGAATTGTGATACAGTGAATTATAAGTGAAATAATCTGTCTGTAAACAATTGTTGGAATAATGACTTGTGTCCTGCACAAAGTAGATGTCCTAACCGACTTGACAAAACTATAGATTGTTAACAAGAAATTTGTGGAGTGGTTGAAAAATGAGTTTTAATGACCCCAACCTAAGTGTATGTAAACTTCCGACTTCAACTGTAGAGGGGGAGACTGGTAGATGGACTGGTAGACTGGTAGATTCCAATGAGGAGTGGTTAGTCAGCATGCTTCACTTTGGAATTAGACATCACT